>NC_133028.1:21251875-21406750 GCF_048771995.1 Taeniopygia guttata | reverse complement strand
TATGCACTCTCACACGTATGTGTTTGTAGGTAGACACGGATGTGCTGTGGGGGTTGAGGAGTGCTGCCCACCCTGGTGGGTGGCACTTCCAGTACACTTCTGTTTGGGTAAAACAGGTGTTGCACTCCTTGGCTACAGAACAGTTTAGTTTGAATGAAACTTAAGCTTGTAGGAGCCACTTGAAGCTAAGTAGAAGCTAAGTACTGGCCTAATGCAAACAGATTAGTGTTTGTTATAGTGTTTACAATACTGTAACGAATTGTTGAGCCCTAAAAGAGAGCAGGGGAAAAAATTCTTACCTTAAAATGTGTTTGTTTGCTTTCCTTAAGTCCTTTCTACCTCCTCACATGGAAATACTTCCTGTCATGCAGACAAATTTGATGGAAAACTGTCTCTCCTGATGCAGCTGTTCCATTTTTTATAAGTGAGTACTCATTGACTTGTACATAAGAATAACCTTTTGCAGGTTGGTCCTGTGATTTTATTTGGGAATCCACCTGGGGTGTAGGCCTTGCAAGGGGGGAATAGTTTAGATTATAATAGCTGCAACAGCTACTGATTAGGATTCTCTTTATGAAGCTGAAAGTCTCCAGTTCAGTCACAGCTCTGAGAAAGACATTAGCAAAATCTGAGGTTCCAGCAGCCCAGCAAGTACTTAATCACTAAACGCTAAGGTATACGGAAAGATGTCTATTTTAGCAATGGTAGTTAAGTCCTATTCTGAGTTTAGTAATTTAAAAAACATGTCTCCTTTCTTAAAAATAAATAACTGTGAAAAAACTATTTCAATTTGACATGCCATACTTTCTCATATTATGAGAAAACAAGAAAAATATATTTTTATATCTCTTTCCAAATGTGTCAGGGAGAAATTAAGTATCAAAGTATGTGTTAAGCTCAGCATCTTCATATTACAAACTCGAAAATAGTTTTTAAGAAATTTATGTAGTAAAATACTATCTCTTATTAGAACACTTGGCAGTGTAAGAATGGGTTTGAGACAATACCTGCTACTTCTGTTTGCTGATTGGTTGAGGCTCTGTTTAGTGCTCAGAAGTACACAAGGATGTACATACATTTAAATGATGATTATCTTGTCATATGCTTGTGTCCAAGATAGCATGACCTGCTAACTCTGGTGTATTTTATATGGTTTTGTACCCAGATGTTATGATTTGCCACTGAAACTTGAAGATACAACATATGAGATTCAGAGAGAAGATGAAAAAAAATTAGTAGCCATATTTTTAAGTCTGCTGCCATTCATCAAAGTTATTCTTCTTATCCACTGAATGCTCATCATAAAATGAATAAAAATATTAGGTTGCGAGGATGTAGGCTTCTCTGATTGGATGGCTGGCTTGGCATATGAGGGCAAAGCAGTAGATGTTACTTATCCTGAATTTTGATGCTTTTGATGCTCTCTTCCACAACACCCACACAAATAAGCTGATTAAAAATGGGCTAGTGATCAGTTAGATGAGTCAAATACTGGATGAATTAGCAGACTGAAACAGTTTGAGCAACAGGACAAAGGCCATCTGGAGGCCAGTCACCAGTGGTATACCACAAGAGTCTGCACTGGTCCAGTATAGTTTGACTTCCTTATTTATAACTTGGATGATGGGGATAAAGTGCATACTCAGCAAGTTGCTGATGATACAAAACTGGAAGAAGTTTTTGATGCACCAGATGGTTTTGCTGTCCATCCTTCCCGGACCTCTTTGTTTTTAAGGGCTCTTTCCCAAGGTACTCTCCAATTCAGCATCCTGGATGGGCTGAAGTCTGCCTTCCAAAGTAGAAATTTTGTTGACGGTCCTCCTTGTTTCACTGAATATTGAGAACTCTATTCCATGGTCACTGTACCCCAGAGCGCCTCCCACTGCCTCATCTCGCACCATCCCTTCTTTGTTTGTAGACAGGAGGTCTAGTGGAGCCCCTTCCCAGTAGCTGTGACAGGTGTTGACAAGAAGCTCTCCTGACACACTCTAAGAACATACTAGACTGCCACTTCTCTGCTGGGCCAAGTTCCCAGCAGATGTCTGGCAGGTTAAAGTCATCCACAAGAAATAAAGTTGAAAATAACCTACAGCATCCATTATTTTCAGGCAGTCTTCCATCCAAATACTAACCAGGCTCGACCCAGCTAAACTTCTGAGATCAGATGAAATTGAGTATTCTCAGAGTGGTTTGGCCATAGGCTTATACTGATGTATTGATTATGACTAATCTCTGGAGACATTTTTGAAGACACATCTCAAAATACCCCTTTACTGCTGGCAGTAAGCAAATTATTACTACTCTTGAGCAGTGCTGTGCAATCTGTCTTATACTGTGAGAGAATGGAGGGATTGCCAGCTTGAAATATTTCCTCATCTGTGTGTGTGGGGGAAGAAGCAGTTCAGGCCTTGATTTTGGTGAGGTGAAGCACTGCTCCATACACCTTCCTCCTCTGGGCTGCTGTCCCAGCCCCCAGTGGCCACTTATCAGCAGGAGATCAGAGGCAAAGCTCCACCTCTGGAGCCCCAACCCAGCTCCTAAGAGGTGAGATGACTGCAAGTCCCGCATGGGGGATGGACCCAGGAGGGCCAAGGGGTGTTTGAAATGGAAAACAAGGGAAGCACGTCTTGAGCTTACCTCTTCTTGGAATTTCTATCAGCTGAGCACTGCTGGTACCAGGAGTGGTAGTTATGTTTGTTCTTTTCTAAATATTTTCTGTCTATTTATCTTTCTTCTTCTAATTCCCTCTTAGAATTTTTGAGTAACTTAAAATTGAATGGACTTAGAGTTTGCTAAGTTGAATGGGCTAAGTCAATATGTTGAGAACTGTTTTATGTTGATTCAATGCTGCTTTAAACCTTTTGCCAAAGTTCTTTGATTTTCTGAGGTTGCAAGTGAAATTTTTGTTGTTTTGACCACTTGAGAATAGCTTGTCAATATTTCTCTCATGCATCTGAGAGTATGTGAACAACCATAAGCCTTTTTAAAAGTCTTGTTGAGAGAGGTTGTCTGGGGTCTTGCACATACATTACATGTAAGTCATCTCTTTTTATGATTGTTCTCTTTCCAAATTTCATTTTTTATCTTGCCTTTTCTAGTTTTGCCAGGATTTTACAAAGAAAGGAAATATACCTCTTATACACCTCAGCAAGATCAAGAGACAGCACAGTGAGAAAATGCAATGTTTAGAATGTCCATCTCTCTTCTATGAAAGACACTGAAACCCAATTGTATTCCAGTCTTCTACCTTCTACTGTCTGGACGCTATGCATGTTCTTGCCTTGTGTTTATACACTTTTAAACAAGACACAGCAATGACAGGAATGTCAATATTTCTAGCCAGAATTTTGTTTTTCAATTTAGTAAATCTAGATTCAAAATGGCCAAACTACCATCACATATTTAATTTAAAAAGTTTCTTCCCCCTAGTTTCAAATATTACAGGGGAAAGAATTTAACTTATATATTTAAAAAATTAACATGTATAAAACTGAATGAATTGTACTGTTTTTAATGTCAATCTATATCAGAAAATGTAATCTTCTCAACTGTAGTTTTTTACTTTAGTATCATTACCTAGAACTGAAAGTTTGTAGTGTGAAAGCAGTGTCTCTCAATGAGGTTTCATTGCAAACATTTGAGACATCACATTTCTAGTAGCTATATAAATTATTGATTTTCTTGAAGTCTTATCTTTCTCATACAATCTTCAAGTTCATCACATAGAAGTACATTAATTTCACAAAGAAAGCACAGCAGCTGCAAAAGAACTGTGGTTTTTAACACCTGAAATGTAAGCTTCAACTCATTAGAAGATTGAAAATTCATTTTTTATTTTTACTGCAACTCAAATCACCTTGTAATTTCTCTACTACTCAAACATGCATCAGACATTAGCATTTCTTTGTAAAATCACTTCCTTTCTGAAATATTTAATTTTCATGCAATATGCTAGGAAAAAAAAAAAATCTTGTTTTTCATTGTTGAAGAATATAGGCATAAAAGTATTCTCCTGCAATATACAATAATATTAGGATTTTTACTTTAAAAATATTGACATTTGCCTACCACAGTTACTGCAATTATCAGTAGTTAGCAGTTCGAAACAGAGTATTAATATTTTGTTTTTATCTCACCAGTATCATTCTGGCACACAAAAGTAGCTACACCCATATAAGAGGATATCCTGGATATGGCTGGGATGCTATTTTTTCCATAACAGTCTGTATGGTTCTGTGGTCTAAATTCTTTACCAAATCCATATTGGTAACTCATCCGTGTTTCAATTGCTGGTGAGCAGTGCTTACACAGTGTCTAAGCCTTTTCTGTTTCTCACACTGCCCCCTCAGTGAGTAGCCCAGGGGTGCAGGGATGGGCAAGAGGCTGCAGGGGACACAGGCAGGACAGATGGACCAGACCAAAGGGATACTCCATGCCGTAGGATGTCATGCTAAGCTGTAAACCTCATGGGGAAAATGTTTCCAAAGTAGCTGGGGGAGAATGTTTTTGCGCCACAGGAAGTCCATGACACAGGTTTCCAATGGGGTTTAGGGAGAGTCTCTGTGTAGTCAAATAAAACAAAAGGCATTTACACTTCAGTGTATTATTTGCTTTCTCATATTGTGAACATGATTTGTGACAGTCTGAGGTTCTCAGTCTTGATTCTGCATCTCTTTTGCATCATCTGAAATGTGTGAATTTAGTGGGATTGACTTTTAAAGTTTTCTTTCTTAATTTGAACAAAACAAAAACATCTGGTTTTGATACTTTCTAATTTGTCTAGTAACTGATTGTTCTTAGGCCAATCTTTAAAGGCAGCTCTGTTGAACCATTGGTTGTTCCTCAGTCTGAGCAAAATAGATCACTAAGGTGCAACAGTATTCGTGTCTTTATTGAATTCTTTATGCCAGTTCTGGCCTCTGTCCTGCTCAATGAAATTTATGAAAGTGATTATTGAAGAGTATTAAATTAATTCAAATAAATTTATAATTTTAAAAGTGACAGAGATATCTTCAGTTCAGAAGCCTAAACATGATAATGAGCTGTGAAGTAGTCTTCTTTTAAACAAAGTGAGTACTGCACTCAGATTTGATACAATCTTGATATATACAAGACACACTCAAAAATAATAAGAAACATTAATTTTAATTAATGTTTTTTATTGGTATTGTGGTAAAATTGCAAAAATGGTCTTTGCTATTAAGGTCTGAATTATCATTTCCTAATAGCCTATTATAATTTTGATGTTCTCTCTGTAAGCATGTGCACAATTTGTGGTCTTTTAATTGGATGCCACTTTTTTGTATGATGCATCAGGGAATTTGTGCAATTATTTTAAAAAAATATATCTGCATGCACCTCAATTATTCTTTGTACCTGCAATTGTTTTTCCTTGCAGTGCTGGTTAGTTAATGCAGTCAACTCTAACTTCTATAGACCAACAATCACCTTTTCCTCTTCCAGATGAGTAGTCTCATCCTGTGATACATACTGTAAATTTAGACATTTTTTTAATGTTATATAATAAACTGCATACAAATACAGTCAAAATAAAGCCAAAAATGGAGTAGCAGAGGTTATGCAGGAAACAGTCATTTAACAAACATTGTCTATTCCCTTATCCTTAGTACACTGGATTCAATTCAGAGATGCATTATTTCATTCATGTCAATATTTAATTTAATTTTAAGATAAACTCATTTATTTAATCATAATTGATATATTGTGAAGAGAAAAGAGTAGTAAAAAAATCTGGAACTTCAGAAAGGTATGACCAGTTTAGTAAAAATTATTAACTGACTTAGAAATAAAGTAAAAGGGGAATGAAGCACAAGAGAATTATGCAAGAGACTGCTTTTTAAGGTTTTCTGTAATGCATCAACAGTAGCAATTTTCTTCAAAAAGGTATGTAAGTGATTAGTGCAGTCTAAACTTCCCTTATACGGAGTATAAAAAGATAAAGTGCTGCTCATAGGCATGATTTACATATTAATACATGTAAATTATGAAACAAATCATAACTCAGTGCATGGTGTTTACAGTTCATTGTGTGTCATGCTAGAGAAACTTGACAATGGAGATGATTAAGTTTATGTCAACTTCTATGGTCGCCTGGATTATGCTACTGAATTTTCTGAGATTAATTAAATTGAGTAGCCTAATTAGTGTCAGATGAGGCTCTTATAGGGAAATATTTAAGAGTAAGAAGGAAAAAAAGGTTGAATTAGAAACTGTCTGAATTTCTTTAAGTACTCTGAATATCTTCAGCAACACTTGTCTCTTGATCTTTAATCCAGAATGAGCCCTTTCTGTGCTGCAGCTTTTAACTATATAACCGCCCAATAATGAGAACTGTAGCTTGATCTTGCTGCAAAATGTCTTTCTGTAGCTAAAATATTCTACCTATTCTACCATCTCATAGTTTCTAAATGTATTTATATTAGTGCATGACTCATCCATAACATTACCTGAAAAAAACTAAATGACAAGTTGCTTTGTTCTCAGCAGGTCCATTGAGATTCACAAGTTATGTTTTGCACTGAAGAAAGAGAAAAAAGCCTCCAGTGTTAGCTCATTTGCTCATTAGTGAGACTTGGGTTCCACTAATTGGTCCTATGAAAATTTAAAAACCAAAATTTAAGCAACTCAGAAGATTGAGGACAGCAAAATAATAAATAATTTTGCAGTGAAAGCATGACTGGGGAGGGTGACTCTTCTATGGTTAAGTGTCTTCATGCAAAACTTCAGTATACTGAGAAGCTATAGCACAGTCACTGTGTTACCGGGGTCCTGCTGCCGCTTCTTTCCCTGTTACACCATTTAAAGGAAAAAGGCTGGTTATTACACTGCATTTGAGAAAAGATTTTGATAGTGATTCTTCACTGGAAGAGATACCTTTCTGACCTCTGGAGTTAATGTTAGAGCCACAGGCAAATGAGTGGGCTATTAACTGTACTCTTGCTTGAGGTTAAGCTAACTGTGGAAAATTACTAGATATGACATGAGCAATTGCTGACAAAAGTTACAGATAACTCGAAGAATGGTGGGTGGATCTCAAAGGCTGTAAGGAATTACAAGAGAAACAGCTAAATGCCATGGGCAGTTGGAGGAAAGCATTGAGACCCTTGAGGGGAGCACAGCATTGTAAGACCACTGTGTATCCTGTAACATGAATACCATATATGAGTGATACTATATCAGAATGCTATGTGTGGATATGGGTATCATAAATACAGGACCAGTATGGACAAGTAATTAGAGATAGGTTGTTTATCTGGGAGAAGACTGGCGCTAAGAATGAAAGATACAAGAATGTGAAGAACTACACCCAGATAATCCAAATTTTGTGGCCAGGGTTGGGTTGTCATAGGTTACCAGTCAGGCAACCTTGTGCTTAGTTTTTGTAGCTGAGACAGGTCAATAAATCATAAGAGCTAAAACTGCCTTTTTTTTTAGTCAGGAGCACTGGAGTGGAAGTGCTGAGAAACTGTTGCCTCTTAATAGGAGGTTTACATCCAGACAGAAGGAGCATCTTGGTGTCGCTATGCCAGTGCCTGTTACCTGCCCCATCAGCTACCCTCTACAAAGTTAAATGTATTTCTGTGACATTAATGTTATATCAGTATATCCTGCTGCATCATTCAGGCTATGCATAAATCCAGCAACTGACCAATTCCTCCTTCTCCCCTGGCTCTGGTTTTCAGGCATTTATTATTTATTCAGCCATAATTTTATTCCATGCATTATAAGAAGAATCCAGCCATCTGATCTGGACTTATGGACTCCTGCACTACTAACAGGACTTAGGGGAAATATTACATGCCTATAAGGAAAATGCTATCGAATATTCACTTTTTGGACAATCAAAACAAAAGATGCCCATGGTGTTGAGTCCTTCCCAGGACCTCCAGTAAAAAATTACTAGGTGTACTCCCTGACCTGCAGTATGGATTGCTCCTGTCTTGCATACCATGTCCTTTCCATTTTGCCACACCTGAATCTTTATTACTGTTTCAACCTATCATCTTATTAGTTGACTTTTGACTTTTACTTTTACTCAGTGAGCCTGTCAGTACAGTGATGGGACAATGAAAAAATATACACTGAAAAAATATAGATTTCAATTAGATATTAGGAAAAAAAAAATATTATGCGAGTGGCTGAAGGCAACTCAAGTTTGTGGCTCTCTTTGAAATGAAATTGAAACACTTTGCCTGGAGAAGTTGTGGATGCCTCAGCCTTCGTAGTGTTCAAGGCCAGGCTGGATGGGGCTTTGAGGAACATGGTCTGTGGAAGGTGTCCCTGCCCAAGGCATTGGGGATAGAACTAGATGATCTTTAATGGCCAAAGGTATTCTGTGATTGGGCACAGCAGCCTTTAGTGCAGCCTCTTTTACTAGCCTTGGCTAAACCTTATGGTGTGTCAACAGCTTTGTCTAAACCACAGACAATTTAGCAGGAATTTCCAAGGTCACAGCCTGAAACTCCAATCTTTTCTTCAACCCCACCTATGGCAGATCTTATTTTTTTATCAAACTATGTTCTCTGACTACTAATGATAATTAACATGTGAAATAGGGGCTATGCCACAATATGTAAATAGCATTACTACTATTATTATCATTATCATTATTGTTGTAATTGACAAATATCATAACAAGGACAACTTCATACATAAATTTATGTTTCTAGGTTGAGCTTGTGTTTTGGAAAATTGTTTGGAAATGAGTAAAGTGGAACTCAAGATAGTCCTCAAATTTACTACAAGCATCTTCTGTAGAATAGCATAAAATACTGTAAGAGGGTTCTGTAAGGAATGTGGATGTAATATGGTGCTGTTGTTTTTCCACATCCAATCCAGTCTTAAATTACTTTTTTTACACAGGTTCAGTCCTAAAAGGACCTATGGGTATGGTTATCTTCAGCTATGAAGGCATACAAATGAGTCTTCCTTTTCTGTCAAATTAAAACCAAGTATCTCCTCAAACATATACATCAGAAAAGCTTGTGACTCCTTATTGTTGAAGGAAATAATCCAGTAGAAAACAAGAGTAAGATTCTATATGCCAGTCAATTATCTAGGTGTCAACATACATATAGGTTGACTGTCTATCCAGAATTATGGCAAATATGAGCACTTGGTTTGCTGCTTCTATTACTTTACTTGTAGAATTACTACATGCTCCAGTGCTGTACCAAATCAAACCAAATGGATAAATACACTATAAAATCTCAACAAAAAACATTGACTGAGAATAAATGATTTTGCACATTCCTTGAAGCAGACTGGTTTTGTAAGGTGACTGATGTTAGTTAGTGGTGTTTTCTGAGGTAATGAACCTACAGAAATCTGGTTCTTATATTGTGGTTTTCAGAATATGTATTCTTCCACAGGATTCACTTTAATTTCATTAAACTTTTAAAATAGCTGTAAAAGGTTGAGTATAAGTTATTATTGTACAGATTAGAAAACATATTTTTATTCTTTTGTTATGGACAGAGTAACTCTCATTATTAACTCCAAGGTTTTTTTCCTGATTATTTAATCAGACTCAGAATTTACTTGAATGAAGTAAAAAAATTGTCTTAAAATAATTTATATTTATTTTAATGCATTTGCAGTACATATATATTTATAATACACCTACAGGCATACATATATTTATAATATGCCTACAGGCATATATTTGGACTCAGGCTGTGTGTCCAAGTAATGGTGTTATCTGTTGATATGCTCTTCTAAGATCTTTAATAAATTATACTATCAAATAACTACTAAGATAAATAACAAGATTGAAGGAAAATATCTCTTGCATATTATTTGTTCCTTTCCCTTATATAGAAGAGATGTAGCAAAATTGTTCTTAGGAAAGTTCATTATACAAAATCAATTATTACCAAAGTATCCACACCTGATAGTAGTATTACATTCTTGTGGTCACCAGATGATGGCTAGCCCCCCAAAATAAGCTAAAATTAGAAACTCTAGGATAGTGTGGTTCCATGAAACATACAATAAAATGTACAACTTTCTTCAAAGACTATGGTTGCGTGATTTTTCTACTGCAAAATGCAGAAGTGAGGTTAGCAAGTTAAGAGCACTGCATCAAGAGCTGATTAATCGACCCTGAGAGAGTGAATATGTGTCTGCCACGCTAGAGCATAGACCATATGTTACACTATCACTTTCATTCCAACTGCATCTTAGCCGAGTGACAAGAATAATTTCTGACAAGCAAGGAATTCGACTAATACAAGAGATATCATCATTTGCTACAGCAGGATTGCTGAATGACCTGTGGCCCTAAGACTTACTCTTAGGCAACACACTACAACTTCATCTAATAGTGACAGTGTTTGTCATCTTTGAAAGGAGCTGAAGAAAATGTCATTTAAAGTCAGTACTTCAGAGTGCTGAGTGCAAGACAGAAATTAATGTAGCTACTTTTAGATAACTATGTTCATGGTAGATATCTGAGGGGCACAATAAACGATGAAAATTCCTTTCACTGCAGACAATGTTGTGCTGGAGAAAGTGTTAGAAACATATTACTTTTGGCACTAAATTACATATTCTAAGATGTCAACATGTTCTTTGAAGCAAGTAAGGCCTATTTACCCTATTTTGCATACAAATTCTTCGCTTCTCTTTTAAATCATACCAGTAAAAATTATACATTTTATTTGCGAATGTGAAGTTCTCCAGATAAGTTTCTTTGTTGCCATAATGATTTATTTCCCTAGTGACATAGTATTCAATTTAACGAGTCAAATTTAATTAGTAATTCTATGGATTTTGAAACATTAAAAACTGAAGATTCAGTTCTCCTCACTGCAGAAAGGGCAATCACTAGGCTAACTGTTTCAATATCTGAAACTGAAAGACACAGGAAATACATGGTTTTGGGAACTGGTGTTTGACTAAATTCAGAAACTATTTAGTGAATCCTAAAGCACTTCTTTTAGGATGGTTTGATTCTGATCACTTTGTAGCATTAATCTGTACTGTATGCTTCACACAACTTAGCCTATTTAAAAGGCCAAAAAATCACACAAGACCTATGGCCTCTCTCTGGCTTATCACTGACATTAAAAATATGAAGAATTAACTAGACTTTATATAGCCTCCTAACCCTAAATGTGCCTCAGCATATATCTTACATAAACTATATGATTCTAAAGTTAGTGAGAATACCATGGCTGGAACAGGACCTTTGGATCAGAATAAGAAGCATTTATTTTTTACATCTTTTTGTTCTCATTTTGGCTACTGGATATCTTTATATATATGCACAAAAAATTCAGTATCTCTGAAAAGGCATGTGATAACTCAAATATTACAAACTTTTTAAGAAGTTAGAGATGCACGAGGTCATTGTTTCCCTTTGCCTCCTCTTTCACCCTTCCCTGAATTTTGTGGGGTAAAAAATAAAGATCATCTTTGTATCTGCAGAAGAAAAGGTACAAATCCAGAAATAATTTGTTGCTGTTTTTATTGCTGAGAACTGAAAGAAGAGATATGGCAGAAGGGAAAGCAAAATGATCTACTGTAATTCTCCCGAGTTGAATGCCTAGGTTCCACAGAATATGCAGTTAATGTTCCACCAGAGGGAAGCATAGCCTTCAGGGCAATAGAAAACTGTCAGTTAGCTAAGTATTCATTAAAAAGAAAAGAATTAGGGAGATTTAAGAGACTGACAAGAGAGGAAGGCATCTGCTCATGGCCAGTCAGAAGCCTCCATCTGTGTACCATCCTGGTTTTCTGAGTCTGCACTAGTCTCTACCATATGTGAAGCCAGAGCAGAGCAGAACAGGTGCTATTCCCTGAACAGCTATAATGGCTATGATATATGGGATTTACCTCCCAAGCCAAGCTCTGCATGGTTTGGAGAAGAAACTTCCACTATTTCTTTGTCAATTGCCATGCAGGGGACACCCTGGCAGACTGCAATACCATTCCATGTGGCTTGCACTTTAGTGATTTCTGATCAACTAGAAAAACCTTTAATGCTGCATGACACCAAGATGCCTATTGTTCAAGATATGACTGCCTCTGTGGAAATTCAGTGCATTCATAGTGGATAAATTCCCCCAAGTATGTTTGAAGAGGTGGACTTCCATGCACTCCAATTCAGTCCCCATCTGTAAAAGACAAAGTAACATTTCCCTGCTTGGCTCACAAGACCATACTTAGGATAAATTAAGCATTGTAATTCATGTTGCAATCAACAGTAAAGTGTTTCAGTGCCAATCAATAAAGGCGAAATGAAACAGAATCTATAACCTCTGAAATCATTGACAATGCAGTGCTTTGGGAATGTTAAATGCTCAGAAAGTGCAGGATTAAAGCTTTGAGCAAGAAGCCAATTGCAGTAACTCCCAGAGAAAGCTGTAAATAGAAAGTGTGAAAGTGTCTTCAATTTTGCCTGACCCTGGATTCCTTTCTGCTCTTTCTGAACTCTACACAGGGGACTGAGAAAACCATTTCTCCATAAAGCACTTGCCTTAAAGGTGGGACACAGGATACTTCTAAACCAAGTACCTTACCTGCAAGGCCCCATCTTCAACAAATCAGAAACCTGGCTGTTAGAGCTGTGGTGTCCAGCCTAACCAGCGGAAAATGTATATGGCTAATCAGCATTGTTGCAAGGCAGAATACCTAAAAAGCTTTTAGGAAATAGAACCTTTCCCTGGAATCTTTGTCCAAGGAAGAATAGGACTCATGCTCACCATTTTTCTTCACGATGCCTGCTGACCCTTTTATATCTGTTATTACTAGGTCTTTTTCAGAAAACATGTTGTTTTCCATGTCACATTTACACTTTATACCTTTGATAATGTAAATTAAATTGACAATAGTGCTTTCATATTTCTAGTCTGTACAAGAAATATTCTTCAAAAATGCTTTCCCCATGTAAGTACCTGTCATTAGATTTCATGAATGCAGAATGCATAGAAAAAAAACTTATAGTGAGAGGAGATGGGAAAAAGTGTATTTATATTTAACTTTCTATTACAGGTATGTTCAGTGAAGCAGTATGAAGGATCTTATACCAAAATGAAGAATTTCCTAAGAGAGTTCTTTAATTTCATATTAGCTTATTCTCCCTCCAAAACATGGTGATTAATACACTGAGTGATATAAAAATGGGAAAAAAAGCAGGCTTCATTGGTTTTAAAGGAGTCAGCAGTACTGGTGTTTCAAGCTGAGAAAATAATTGTCACCAATGATACTGAGTAGGATAGGAAGTTTATATGTTTCATATTCACCTAGTATTTATGTACTGCACCACTTCTTTTCAGATGATCTGTATTTTCCTTGAATGAAAAGAAGTTCTTTTTGTATTTTGTCTTCAAAAACCAGCCAGT
This sequence comes from Taeniopygia guttata, assembly GCF_048771995.1. NCBI lineage: Eukaryota > Metazoa > Chordata > Aves > Passeriformes > Estrildidae > Taeniopygia > Taeniopygia guttata. The sequence goes on along the minus strand of NC_133028.1, from coordinate 21,393,383 downwards.
AGTTAGTTTTCATCTCATCTGTAATTCTGAGTTTCAGTGCCATCAGCTAAAGTAATAAGCATTTCTGCCTGGAAGTGTGCTTTAAAGAGATTCTTCTCAAAATTCATATCTTTAATTTAGCAAAGTATTGTTGAGAGTTTAAATAAATCTTTGCCAGATTTGAGAAGCAGTTGTATAGACAAATTCACAAACAATTCTTTGAAATTACAGAAACCAGAAGCTTTGCAGACAAAAACAAAGAAAAGAAAGGAAATATATGTAAAGCAGATACATTATTTGAACAGAAAAAAATATTCCCCAAGGCATGGCAAACATTACTTTAAAACTAATTTGTTCAATCTTTTCCAAATCCTAGAATAAACAAAATGGTTGTTTGTAAGGCAGTTCATCTGAATTTGTTATTAGGAATGAAACATCTGAAAGAAAAAAAAATTCAATCACCTGGAACAAAGCTAATTTAGCAGGGCAAAGTAGAAATCAAAATTTCTGCGTGACTTTTTTTTTCTTTTTGCTTCAAATCAAGATAAAACTTAGAACTATAAGAAGGAATAAAACTAAAACATTGTAAATTCTTGCTTTATTTATGACTACTATGATGCATTATAATTTTTAGCCATAAATCTTTAGTTCTTATGAAATATAGTTTGTCTTGACAGCAGACAATGGGGCATTTGGTATCCATGTGGTCTAACTTTTGCTTAGGTGATATCTGTAAAAAATTGTAATTTACTGTGGAGAAGAGGAAAACAAACAAAATCCCCAATAGAACTATATAACTTGGAGAATGCTTATTTCCATTCAGCTACATATATTAGGAATATGCCTGTGTTGTACTGTGGTAAATCAAAGCAGGATGTGTCCAAATGGGTATTTTTCATTGCAATTTATTCGGCTAAGCCACCTTTTTTTAGGGGGAGATCTTTGCATTCTATGCTAAGGTATATTTTCCTAATAAAAGAATGTTCCTTTTTCAATTGATGGATGAAGAAGCCTTCCTTACAACTTTAAAGGAACCTATTATTTTTCACATCAAAAGTAATTGGAAGAATGACACACATTTTCTACAGGGAGCTGACAGTTGGCAAAATCCAGTTTGAGACCAGTAACCTAGTTGCAAACATCTTGAATTGCTCCAGTCACAAGCAATAGTAGCCACATAGGAGTTTTGATCATATCAAATAAAGAAATTTAATTTAATAATTGAAATATATGTGCTAAGAAAAATGAAAATTTGGGAATAAGCACTTATATATCTTTGAGACCATAGGTGAAAACCAATAGGAATTTATTGTGATGTCACTCACAGACAAATTATTTTTTTTTATTTTCAGCAATTTTAATTATTTTAGTGCTATTACATGTTACAGAGGTGCTTTCAGCATTATACATGCTGACCTTTCTCACTAGAACTGTGGAAATAATCACACAAAAGTTGCCTGCTTTAATTGTTCTACTTAACTCTTCTATCTTAATTATTTCCTACTAAAAGTATATAGAGAATTATGGGTTTAGTGGAAATGAAGAAATTTGATAAAAATAAACAAAATTATTTTGTTACTTCCCTAATCATGATAACATCAAATGCCTCAGAACAGCAATGATCTGCATTTCTTTTGACCTTAAGCATTCTAACCAAGTAGTAAAGCTACCATTCTTTGTACAAGTTTGAGAAAAGTGCAAATGATGACCTACAGAAAGTGCCTGGTATTACAGAATCAGATCAAGCTCATCATCATTAATGGACAGTTTTTATTGATTTCAGTTAGTTTTGCATCAGCATTACAGAATTTGCTTCCTCTCACCTTGTATGAGGTGAAGCTTCACCACTGAGGATAACATGGTGCAATTATGACTAGATTTTTGAAAAGTCTTAGATATTGTGTAAGCATATAAAAGTTAGTTTGTACCTTTGCTACCTGTCTAAAAAGATAAAAGGGTCTTCAGTGACAGGTGTAAATAGCCAAGGTAATGAAAAATTAAACTATGTTGCTGACTTATTAAGTTTCGCTCTGTTACCCAAAAATTGCTTTAATTGCTTATCTAATACTTCACTTCTGACTTGCATTTCCTGGCCATGCCATTAATCATGGCCATTCAAATTGTGATTTTAATATCATTTATTTCAGCTCTGTAAATTTATAAATCCATTAGTTGTAAAGATCCCACATTGAGAAAAACTATTAAGAAATTCAAGTGTTCTTTTAGTAGAATATGGATGAATATTCTGTTGCACATGTCTGTTTGTAGTGTCCTGTATCGATCAGTTTCATTACAAGTTAAGGTCAAATCTTGACAAAGTAGTTCAGAATCTATTTAGTGCACTATATGCATTATTTTGAGTCACACACAGCATGACACAAGATAATTAAAATTTAATTGTTAGTTTATCACTCTCCAGAGTCAAGTAAACACTCACATTTTCTATGTTCAGGCTCGTTTGTATAATTAAGGTCAGTTTTGTGGTATTGTATTGAAAGCAGATCCTGTGGATTCCAAAAAAAAATAGCTTTTAGTATCCAGTATTGCAAAATTATAGTGGCAAAATTGCATTCTGAGACATCACATAAAGTCAGAAAAATTGCCTGTGAGATTTTCTGGATAGTGATGTCCCAACGTTTGGCTGGGTCATAGGAAACCATTAAATCCTACACAGTGAAGGAAATGTGTGATGTCTTCACAGAAATCCACCTTCATCATGATCACAACTTTCTGATTTTTTCCATTTCCTTATAGACCAAACTCTTTAAAAATGGGATTTTTTTGGTGTTACATATGATTTCTGATCTGAATAATTCTGATCTACGTATTTATACAAGATCAGATACATTTTCTTACCCATGTTGCTATTTTTTGGATGTTCAACTGTAGAGCTTCTCGCAGAAGCAAGTTTTTGGATGAACTTTTGAATAATAAAGGGAGAAGATCAATTTTCATCCTAACTTTTTCAGGCAACACATACACAGAAATCTGTAGTAAACCTAATCCTGTATCATCTTGCCATATTGGAACAAAATACTATGAAACTATTTTTTTTTCTAATTTAGAGGGCTATTGAACTTTTCTAGAAGATATCATCCACTTTTTCAGTGGATGTAAAATACATGAATGTTATTTCAGTTTCTACCAGTCATGTTGGCATGGGATAATTGCCTAGAGCAAAGAGTACTTGGTCAGTGTGGAAACACTATTTCTGACTAAAAGTTTTCAAGATACGGAAATAATTTATCATATAAAGTCTATATAATAAATAAATTGAGAGTAAAAAAAAAACCCCGATCTTTGTGTTGTTCCATCAGGTATTAAAAGTTTTGATTCACATTTAGTTATTTACTTTCAATTGTTAAAATGCAATCAGTTTAAATCTTCAAATACAAAGTTGTTTTTACAGTAAAACTGGGTGTTTTGTTTCAAAGAAAAAAAAATAAAATTTGTTTATGTGAAAAATAGCAGCCTGCTATTCTGACAAGTTCTTAATTATTGATACAGGCAGACCCCTTTGAAGGATGCTTAGTCGCTGATAAAATTCTTTCATGATTTTTTGAGAAGTGAGAATTATGTTAAAATTAATTTTGGTACTTGTTTGAGAAGAATGACTTTTTTCCTGAAATAACACCAGTGTAGAAATGGTGAATGTTAGACTGATATCTCTTTGCTAGTGCAGGGCATAACGATGTATCATCTGTATCTACTTTGCCATGGTATTGTAATGATTCATTATCACATACTCCTCCCTTTAACATTTCATTGGCATCTTTGAAAAATGTGAACTGTAATTGGCCAGCTTTCCTTAGTGTTACAGTTAGTCTAGGAAGGTTTTATAGGAGTCAGTCAATTACTCTAGATCCTAAGTAAACAAATTTAATTCTACTTCCTGCAAAGCAGAGTTAAAAGCTTTCCCTTTTCCTGCTTGTAATTTCGTAATATTAATAAAAGGAGTGAGTAATTTAAGTAAATTGTTTTTTATTAAAATGTAATGTCCAAAGAGACCAATGACCACACACATTAATGTCCTGATGAGAAACAACTTTCCACATTTATCACAATGTACTTGAGTTCTCAAGAGTCACAACTCAATAAAAAGCTACTTGTAATTCAGAAAATTGGCTGATGGGGCAGAATGCTGAACTGTTCTGTTTATGTTTCAGACAAAGGTCAGAAAGACCATGTAACATATAAACACCACAAAATATTTTTCAGAACAGTCTTATGTATCTTAGAGACACATCAGCAAAGAAAAAATAGATAAAAAATTAAATTTGAAGTCTATAGAGAAAACATTTCAGGCAATGCAAATTTTTGTATATTAACCAAACTTTACTCTGATGTATAAAGCCATTGCGTGTGCTTTATTGGTGAAAACAGCTTTATTTCCCCCCACATAAAACTCCCTAAGCCCCTACAATATTTCTGAATTGAATGCTAAAATTTACCTGCAGGCATGTTCAATTCATTCTTTTCCTTTTCAGTACCATAAACCACTATTATTCTATTCAGATCCCACAATTAATTGAAATTGTAATGAATTTTTAATAATCTTTTTACATATATTATTCTTAAATTTTCTTTTTCTAATGTAGAAAGCAAGAAAGTATATATTTATCTTTTTATTACATGGAGAAATATAGGAAATTGTGGTGAAAAACTATTGATCCTATTCCAAACCAGAAGCAGTAAGAGACAAAAAGAGAGGAAATGAAAGAACTGGGAAGGAGCTTTATGTTCATACTGGACTGTTTATATCTACAAAACATTGATAAAGCTCCTAGCTATAATGTTACAACTACAAAAATATCCTTCAAAGTTCCAGATTTGTTTACATACAGTCCAGAAATACAATTCTAAAATCACTCTGATGAACTTTAGTACCATAGGAAAAAATATGACCTTAATTTTTGTAAATTTATCATTGCAGAAATAGTCTTACAAAATTAATTAGAAATAGAAAGAAGTTCTATTTCATTTTTAATTAAAATAAAGAGCAGTAAATTAATCTGATTAAATGGTCCACAGGGAATAGAAATGTTTGTTATTTTCCCCTTAACAACACTGAGTAGAAAGTAAACACAAAATGCTACAAAATCCAAACAGAAGATTGAATTCTTAAATTAACAATCTTTGCGTAAGCAGCAACAACCAAGAATGCAACAGCGATAACTTTTCTTCATTATTTTAAGAACTTCCAAGTAACTTAAAACTTCATTTTACAGTCATTAGTCTTTCATAACTCACAGATCTGTTTCAGCTGGCTAACTTCTTTGGCTTTGAAAACTTGTAATCAAGTTGCATTAAAATAAATGTTTTTCATATAAATTCTCTAACATATTTGATTTGGTAAGGGTGAACACACCTTAGACAGCTTAGGGTTTTACAAAAAACATCAAGACCTACTTCTCCATGTTTCAGAAAAAGAGCTGTAGGAAGATGCTGCCTCTCCCTTCACACACAAGTTTTAGACAATAGAGCAAAGTTAGAGGATATTTTAGGCTGTGGTTATGCTCAGTTCTGTCATACATTTCATGGTTCCCCAAATATTAGGGAAAGGAATAGATATGAGATATTTTGAATATATAAGTTTTTTATGATGCTTTCTCAAAATGAGCTGTAATGCTATAGTTTAGGTTATAAGTGTATTATATATGTCGTAGATTATAAACTCTGTCAGACAAGTAGGCTAATGATACAAATATATATTACAAAACATCATCACCTTTATTAACTTTGTCTACTACAGTTAAAATTAAATAAAAATGGCTTATTTGATGCAAAATATAGGACTTGGTTCTGTTATCCTCATAGGATCCAAGTTATTGATAGCATTTCTTGGATGGGTGAAATGATGTTTTCAGGCATATATTATGAATGCCTATTTTTTTTTTTTAAATAGTGTAGTGCATCTCTAAATTACTCTCACCTTAGCACCTCTCCTGAAAATTTGGATGTGGTAATTATGAATTATAATTTATTTAAACTCTTAATGTCAGAGGGATCAAAGGCCATACAGCTTTCTACAAAGAAAGTTCCTCACTGTTTTATAGCACAAGACCTATGTGAGACCTGTGCTTTAATAGAGCAGCTCCTTGTGCCTGCCTGTCACTGTTAATGATGTGTAATTTATGGAAATAGTAGACAGTAATTTCTAATCAGCAAAGCTGCAGCTAATAATGCTGGAATATATCATATAGGATTGATGTCAGATTTATAAAAAATGAAATTGACAGGTGAATTTGCTCCTATCAACAGCTGTAATACAAGACTTTAGAAAAGCATTCAGTCTATTCACTAATTAATTTAAAACATTTAATCCTATTCTTTTTAATAATTATTTATTTATAAGGGTAGATCTAATAATTCTAGAATGACAAAACATTCAGTAAGTTAATTCTTTACATTATATTTCAATACATAAAAATGCCTATTTTACAATTTTAATTTTTAATACATGAACTATAAACCAACTTTGAGTAGGTACTTATATCTAGCAGTTGGACAGGAAAGGTCTCTGGATTTTTATTATAGCATTGCTATTCACATTACATGGCTTTTCTGTGACAGTTGTATGAATGGAAGTTCATTTTTGAAATCACAAGGATAGGTGTCTGCATTGCCACTGATATTCCTTAAGCTGCATTAAATTATATTTTATGAACATAATTATGCAGTGTCACCTGCTCTTCAATGTTATCCACATAGGTTATTTGCTGTTGACTTTTTACAAGTCAAAGTATTTGGAAGACATTATGTTTTGACATTAAAATCTTGGTTCAGCTGCTCTTACTTCTTCAGAGTTAAAAAGTTTCTTACTGAACTAGGTTACTCATCAAATTTCTAATCTTTTCTTTACTATTCTTTCACCAACTTTATAAAAAAAAAAATCTGAGTGCTGTCATAGGGGTGGGATGTGAGAAGGATTATATTTCTCTCAACAGTGTATGTTGGATAGAGATAGACAATACCTTAAATCATCTCTAGTTCTGAATTTGACCACAGTACAGAAATGTCTAGGAATATAAAGAATTCATCAGAAGTTTTTGCTGTGTTTGCTAAACATTTTCTATTTAGAAATATCCATAAATATTTGTGTGCAGTTTGAAATTTGTATGAATCTGCATGGAAAGTGACCGAAGTAAAACTACTTTCTAGCTTATCCTAAACTCTTTATATAGATGATGTCTATCATATTACTACATATTCAGGATCGACATATGCACTCAGACTGTGCAAAATATGGTAAGTATTTTTAAAATTAATCATGATAGTCATTATCATTTTGGGCTACACTGAGAAGGCAACAAATGTCTTCACTGATGACAGTGGAATAGACAAAATATGGCACTGATGGAATGGAGCAGATTGTTCAAGCAGCTTGACTGATTGACTGTATCAGATATCACTAGTCTGGAATAATCTGCAGAATCAACACCAGCTGAAAGGAATTCCACTATTCATCTGGTTTCTGTAGATCTCATCTGCTTCATGGCAGAATGTGAAGCTTTTGAAAGTTTAAATAGAGAGGGTGATACTCATAATGAGGCATATATGTTTGTTAAAATGAAATCCCACAAATCTTTTATATGTTTTTGTCCTTCCTGTTCTTGTTAGCTTGCCTGCTTCTGGGAAATTTAAATTTACTTTATTACCAAGCATTGAGGGATGGGGAGAGTCTCAGGAAGCCAAAGCTGGATACCTTTAGGATAATGTACTTTTTTCATAATACAGGGGTAAACTGGATAGAGTTCTATGACTTCTAATACTGCATCGAGCAAGGTAATGTTATATCCATCTGGTCCTGGAATATCTTAGCATCACTGTTACTTGCATATTTTAGCACAGTATGGTTACTTGGAGTGCTTACTTATATCCTTTTATTCTTCATATAATTCTGTCTTCTAATTCTTGTCTGTTTGCATGATGTCCAAGGGCCATGAATAAGAGTGGATGTAACTTATATTTAAGTCCCCTGAACCCATGAATAAATTTTTGTTATGGTCTTCAATGGGACAAATGGAAACAGGAATGTAACCTAATAGGAATGTAACATAAATGTCTTGCATTAGTAGATAATTCTGTTTTCTCTGCTGCTAATATCATATTCAAAATCTATACCAATACTGGAGATGCAGATAGTGAGTTAGCATATTAATCATGTAACAAAATCGATAGAAACTTGCTGACTTGAATGAGCAAAGCATCAAATCTGCAATGAATGTCTCCAAAGGCTTAAAAAACCCCTTGAACTTTCATTTCAGAAGCTCTGTTTTAAATATGTACTAAAAGAATAAAGCATTTCTACTTTTTGTATATTGATAATCTTTTGTAAATCCTCAGATGAACAGAAAATTGAACCAATGAAAGGCAATTTGTAAGGGTGAAGTAAGAGGGGAAAGGTTTCATAACACTAACTAGCAATTGTTTAGATCAATAAATAACCAGACATCAAACACAGGAATGTGTCCAAGATATCTTAGGTAATGAATTTCTTTACTGATTCAATTCCTTAGGGAATAATTTCAGATAGTCATACAATGTATGCCAAAACTTCTACTTAGCATATTTTGTTCTGAGATATTAACTCCTGGTTTAATATCTGGGGATGTTTTATTTTCCCTGAAGCTGAAGAAGAGCAGGATTATTCCAGCAGGAAGTTGTAATGCTTGAAAATATCTCAGGTTCTGAGCTCTGATTTATATTAGGTTTTATCTGTTGCCCACCTTCAGGAGGATATTTCTATGGTTTTGCTGGTTTTTAATATCTGCCAAAGAGCGAATGACAGATATGTCTTCTCTGTACTAAGCCATCAATCAGAAGTGCAGTGCTGTTGGAGCTGTAATAGTCTAGGGATATAAGTGACGTAAATTTCCAGGGGGAGATAATATCTTTAATAAAATGATGGAGAAATAGATTTTTTGAGGAAAAGAGCCCATAAAATACTTTGGTCTCAGAGTGAATAACTGCCTGTTTCTACCTCTTTCCCACAATGTCAAGGATTTTATCATCTCTTGCCGCTATTCTCCTCCATTAACTAGCCTATTTTCTGAAAGTATCTGTTTACTTAATGAAATTGAATTGAAGGTGTTTGTTCCAATGTACTTTATTTGGAACTGAGTATATTTTAGACCTCTAGTAAGAATTCGTTCCTTTTTCCAGCTATTCCAATTGATCCAATAAACTATACTATTTCTCCCTAAGAAATCTGCTTATTAACCAACAAGATTGGTAAGTGATTGTTAGTCTCTTTGGTGGAGGAATTCATCCATCACTTGCACTTTTCACTGTAAGGAAGCAAAACCCCTGTACTCAGTAAGATGATCTTCATGATCAGAAGAATCAGTTGAATTGGAGATTCTGTTTGTTTTTCTTTTTATTTTCTCATGAGTCTTTTAAGTCTTTTAAAGAAACTTTAGCTACCTTAGATTACACTTAGTTTATGACATAGCTAATAAGAACAGAATAGCAGTGTATGCAAAGCATTTTTGTCTAGATGCAAAATCATAATCCCAGCCTTCAAGGACCTTGTTAATATGCAATCTACAGTTACACAGATGAGGTGGTGCACTGAGACATTCCTGTTCTCTCTTTTGTAATCTGTGACATATTTGTATCACAAGAACTGTTTAGAAAATATTGTGAAAAACCCATTAATATGTTGATATAACTGAACTTCTATGATGTTAGCAGAAAGGAAGATATATGGGAGTCATTAAATGGCTTGTGCACAAGTTAGAAGGATTATGGCTGTCTTAAAATGCCACTCATTGTTATTGTGGGAATCCAGGGCTTCCCTCTGGCTGCCCTGGCAGGTCTGGGACCCTGGCAGGGGGTCGGGAACCCCCATGTACAGAGCCCCGAGAGGCACTGTCTCTGATCTCTGTCCATGGAAAAGTGTTTTCAATCTTACAGGATGAATTACAAGCTCTGAGTGTTTGATATGAATAATAATTAAGTGTGGCAGGGGTGCAAAAGTAAAATTTTAGGTTTCTAGATTAGGGGTTCAAAGGGGACAAGATGGAGGAAATTGGGTGTGTCTTGTTCTTTTCCTCCTTCTTCATGCCCTCCATGTTTCACTGTAGTGTTGGCATTTTTCTATTGGTTTAGGCTGGGGACACGCTGTTTAATGTAGATGATAGATATTGGCACATTATTGTAAATGGCACACGTAGTTTCTGGTATACAATGTTTGTAACATCCCACTGGGAGTAGAGCCCCGCACGCTGCCCTGCAGGACAGACCTGTGGCAGGGCAGCAGAACATGTTATAAATAAGCAAGAATAAACAACCTTAAAAACAACACAGATGAATTATGGCTTCTTCTTTAGCAACAGGGCAGAAAGACAAAGATTTTATACAATCTCAGAATCATCAATACCCATAGATTCCAACAGTTATGACTAATTTTTCATTCAAACCTAAAAGAGTGTTTTCCGGGCACTGATTCTGATGACTTTGAAATATCTCCTAGTCCAAACATCTACGTACAAAGATACTTGTGTTTTTATCAATTGTTACTAGATATTTTGTATATTAGTTAATCAGAAGAAAGTATTCTCTTAGTAAATATTTTTTTTAGTATAGCTTGCCAGGGAAATTGCTAACAGAAACAAAAGCTAGTGCTTAGACTGACACATAGTGATAGAGAAGCCTATGAACAGCCTCTGTGGGCTTAATATGAAACAATACTTTGAGATGTGATAAATTATGGTCAGGAGTTCTCCAGAACTGAAGAGACCATGACCTGCCCTTATGGTGGCATATGAATGAGATTAGAGAAGAAAGAACACTTGATAACTTTTTATTACTCTTTGTATTTTCATTGTGTGACAGCACAACAAGGGAGAATAACTTCTGCAGTGCTTCCACTTGCACTGCTAAAGGAAAGAGGGGCAAGAAGCCATCAGACCTTTCTGCTCCCAGCCTCTTTCACTGATGTAATTGAAAAGCACATGACCTTCAAAGACAAAGAGGGCTGAGGTATAGAGCATGGTTGCAAATACCATTCACTCAAGGAAGATCATGAGAGTGCAAACATTTAAAAATTGCATTATGTTAGAAAGGTATTTCAAGGGTAGATGTAGCATTAATAGCATTAATAGCTGTATAAGCAGTTAAAATAGCAAGGCTATCAAAAAGGGGTTGGTTATATTTGAAAGGTAGCTATTTCAATGACTATCTGAAAGTTGTTTTGGAAACACTATGTTTATTCAACAAAAAGTTGCTTTGTTAGGCAGTAACTCAGTTCCTTGGTGAATAAGCTTCAAGAAAATTACCTTGTTCTGAAAGTACAAAATGCGGTAATGGTCTTCATACAACATAACAGCAAATATTTGTGTTGATAACTTTTCCTGCTGCTTTAAGAAGTACTACAAAGATCTAGTTAGAAGTCAGAAATACTTTGCCATTATAACATCTGCATTGAGAAACCATCTGGGAAGAACACAGCATAGTCTAGGCTGAAGTGACAAAGCAGCTGTTCTGGACCCTGTGCACAGTGTGAATGGTTTGAAAACACTACAAGGAAAAGTAAAATGACATTTTAGATCTGAGTTTTCTATAAGTGTATATAAATGTTCACGCAGAAAAAGAAATCAGTATGTTTCTTTAAAGACTGTCTTTCAATGTCCCCTGGAGCACAAATAAAATCATGCTGAGAGTTGATTTCTGTCTTTCTTTTCTGTAATGCCCCATAGCCCAAACCCCAACAACTTATTTGAAAGTTCTAGAAAAAAAAAAAAAGGAAAATAAATTAAAATATTATAAAAATCATTATATTTTTAGTCAGAGTAATATTTTCTGCACATTTAAAAAACATGGAAAAGTCATGGAACTTAAAAAATATTTTAGACAGTGTGACAGATTGTCACCCCATTTTTAATGGTCCAGATTTTGACATGTTTGACTATTGCCAGGCATAGATTTCAGGCCTTCAGACATATAAAACAACTTTCTCTCTCCTTACCTCTCTAGATGTGCAGACTTTGTTCAGTCTGCTTTTTGCCAAGTGCCATCTCATTGTTCTGTAAGGTTTGGCTTTAGGTCCAAAGAAAATATTTCTGATTGCATCAAGATTTACAGATAGAGATAAGTACATGTTACAAGGTCAGTCCCCATCCAGATCACCAAACAGCTGAAGTACAGAATGGCCCATCTAGATTACTTTTGGACAGCACATTACATGTAGATTACTTTGGGAAGTATACTGTTGAATGATGGTAGGTGAATGATGTGTTCCAGGTTTAAAACCACTAAAGTGGTAAATCATACCCTTTCAGCTTCTCCAACATTTCAGAATCACCATTTGCAATAACTTAGATTTTCCCTTAAATTTTTCTGCATTTTGGAATATCATCTTTCGTTCTATAAAGCAGAACCTCTTCTCTTCTAAAAAAATATTCTTCAATTTTATTCAGTCAGCCTTAGAGTGCTGGTCTCTCTGCCCTTGCTACTTTAATCTTATTGCATTCCCAGGATGAGCACTGATAGCTTTGTAGAAAGGGGCTAAATGCTGTTTCACATGCCAGGTCGAAAGTTCACATGCTTTCTAATCTGCTGACAAGTATTTTCCCATTTGACAGCAGATGTCCTGTCAAAGGTATGTGACAGCCAATAGGCTAAGAAATGTTGCTTCCCAGTAAAACAAAAACAAAATAACAGCCAGTTTGTCACAGTATTTATTGAGTTCACCAGAGAGGTAACTGAATGGAACTAAAGAACCAGTACTTCCAGGAGACATCAGCTTAGGATGCTTACTTTAAAATATCTTTCTTTTACCCTTTTTTGTTTTAATTTGCAACACTCTTATGAACTGCATAATATCTGCAACTCCTATTAGCATAAAACTGACTGATTTTTTTCTTTAATATCTAAGCAGAGTGCCTACAACTCATTGTGATAGAGGATAACTGACCTTGGCACTCCACACATGCTGTGCAAGAGCATATATTGTTGAAAAACTAGAATTCCAAAAAATGAGATTACTGATTTATTTTCTGGAAAACTATATTTTTACATCCTGTGTATAAGAAACAAACTGCAAACAGTCCCTCTTTTGTCTTGACATGACATGAACAAGAGCTGAAAAACATTATTTTTTCTGTTGGACTTGTCCTCTGCTTTGCTGTCAAGAGGATATAATACCACTGATTGTGGCCGGGGTTGTAGCCAAAAGTGAACTGGATTATGCTTTATAAAAGTTTTCTGCTATAAGCAAATTTCCCTTTTACAGTGAACAACTCAAGTTAAAGAAAAGCTTCCTTAAACAATCTATTTTTCATGAATTACCATATTTCATAATTTGTTCTAGGCAATAATTAGGTTCTGCTATGGATTTACATCTATTACTAATTCCTTCTGTAAATGTCACTGAGACTCTAATTTCAGGCTGGTGTAGATATCTAGATTTTCATCACAAACGGAGCACAAGCTAGTGTCTATAGCACTGGTAAATGAACCGCATAAGGAAAAAAAATGTTAACTCAAGGAATTACTAGTATAGTAATTAATCAGGCTAAAAACAAGATAAACCATGCGGATATAATTTTTATTAGATTACTAATGAACAAAATATTGCATAGAATCATAGAATATACCGAATTTGAAGGAACCCATCAAGACTGAGACCAAATCCTTGCCCTGCACAGGACACACCATGTACGTGAGAGTGTTGTGCTATATAATGTATTGCACCATCAGTTTTCATATTTGAACTCCTGAGTAAGGGTTTTAAAACAGTTCTGTCCCTGAGAGAAAATCCACTAGATTAATAAGGCTTTATTATTGTGTGAATGTGCCGTTATTGCCAAGGCCAAAAGTAGCAAAGGCACCACCAATTTTTATTTCTCTCCGCCCCTCTTCTCTTCACAGCAACATCCCCAAGAATCACCAAATGCTTCATGAACTCTGTCAGGCTGTTCCCTGGGGAGCCTTTCCCAGTGCCCAGCCACCCTCTGGGTGAAGAACCTTTTCCTGACATCCAACCTAAACCTCCTCTTACTCAGCTTCAGGCAATTTCCTCTAGTCCTGTCAGTCCTGTCACTGGCCATGAGAGTGAAGAGATCAGTGTCTGCCCCTCCTCTTCCCCTCACAAGGAAGCTGCACACTGTAATGAGGTCTCCCCTCAGTCTCCTTTAGCCTGAGTGCCCTCAGCCACTCCTTGCACAGCTTCCCCTCACGACCCTTCACCATCTTTGTTGCCCTCCTTTGGACACTTTCTAACAGCTTTATTTCCTTCTTGTATTGTGGTTCCCAAAACTGCCCCCAGCACTGGAGGTGAGGCCGCCCCAGTGCAGAGCACAGCAGGACAATCCCCTCCCTTGCTCAGCTGGTGATGCTGTGCCTGATGCACCCAGGACAGGGTTGTCCCTCCTGGCTGCCAGGGCACTCCTGGTGATAGTAAAAGAGTTTTAAAATCATGGGGATTTAGGGTTAACGGGGAAAATAAGCTTAGTAGGCCCTGGAAAAATAAATACCTTTAACACATGAACAACTAGTACTGCACTATGTAGCTAGTACATGATAATTGATATAATTGTTAGATGTGACGATTGTTTAGTAATTAAATATAATTACTGTTTAATCAGAATGAATAATCATGTGAAACTGTGGTCATGGACCTAAGAAAGATCATGATAAACTCATGTCAATGTATACAATAGAACAATGTAAGTTCAATAATTAATATGTAAGTTATATAACGATAGAGTATAAAATACATTCAGCTCAAAAGCCATGTCGGAGTCAGATTTGGGTTTGTACCCTGACTCCCAGAGCTCTTAATAAAAGCACCTGCATATAATCATATCCCGTGATTATGTGTGTGGCTCATGCTCCAATTTCCATTGACCAGGACCCCAAGGTCCCTTTCTGCAGTGCTGCTTTCCAGCCTCTCGTTCCCCAGTCTGTACATATACCCAGGGTTGCTCTTTCTCAGGTGTAGAATGCAGCACTTGCCTTTGTTAAAGTTCATACTGTTAGTGATTGCCCATCTCCTATTTGTCAAGGTCTCTCTGTGGGGCCTCTCTGCAGTCAAAGGAGTTGGCAGCTCCTCACAATTTGTTGTCCTTTGCAAACTTAGTATTTGTTCAAGTCCTGCATACAAGCCTTTAATGAAGAAGTTGAAAAGAACTGGTCTGAGGATGGAGCCCTATTTCCTAGGATAGCATTTAAAGTCAGCTTCAGATGGGAGAATACCAGTGCTGAAATTTATATTCAAAAGATATTTTTGTTTATTAATATTTTGAAGATGAGATTGTACTCATAAATATAGAACAGATAAAATAAATCTTTCGAGAACTAATATGCTTTAGGGTTGATGAATTGGCAACAATTAATACTCAAACACACTGTAATAAAATGTTCATGAAGTTTATTATTTGCCATTCTTATCAACTAATTAAAAACATCTTCAGGGTTCAATGTGTAATAAATGGCTTGGAAAGAAAGACAGAATGGATTTAAGCACATTTTCTCCCCTTGAATATTACAATGACTGTTGACTCATGGCACATTAATTCATGCTATAGAAAAGAGAAGTAAGATTAGAAAAAGAGCTATATATTATAGTGTGAACTCTGGGTATATTAGGCACTCTAGCTGTAAGTTAAATTTAAATGTTGAGATATAATTATGCTGTGCTGAATTATACTTCTAAAGTGGGGGCCATGTGGAACTACTGGTGTCACTAGCTAGCATCAAAGAGTTCATTCTTCTTCCTCTCAGCAAAGCTGAGACTACAACCCATTCTCTTTCCCACTTTTGTAAGACTAATGAGCTCAGAAGAAATTTCCTATCCACAGAGCTCTAATCATATCTTTGGGAACTACTTTCTGTGGAGACCCTTGCCAAGTAAAAGAAGTATATTCAGGGCAAGCTTTCCATTGACCTTTAGAGTGAATCAATAGAAAGGTGCAAGACAGAATGGAAGAATAAGATATAAATGAGTAACAACATATGTTACTTCATCTAAATCACTATGAGTCAAGGCATGCACATATTCATAGAATATAATCTATCCTAGAATGGTCTGTGTTGCAATGGACATTAAAAACTATCTAGTTACAAATCAACACCCCATCCGTGGTCAGGGACACCTTTCACTAGGTTGCTCAAAGCTGCATTGAATATGGCCTTGGACACTTCCAGAGAGGGTGTATCCACAAATTCTCTGGGCAACCTCTTCCAGTGCCACACCACTGTCACAGTAAAGAATTCCTTCCTAATATACAATCCTACTCTCAGTTTGAATCCTCATTCTGTCATTACATGCTCTTGTAAATAGTCTCAGTCTTTCTTTTGGGCTCCCTTTTGGTACTGGAAATCTGCAATTAGCTTACTCAAAAGCCTTCTCTTTTCCAGGCAGAGCAACCTCAACACTCTCAGCCTTTCTTCATAGGAGAAGCACTCCATCCCTGTAATCAGCTGGTGGCCTCCTTTGGACTCACTCCAACAGGTCCTGCCTGTGCTGATACCCCAGAGGTGGCTGCAGCACTGCAGGTGGGCTCTCAGCAGCACAGAGCAGAGGGACAGAATCCCCTCCCTCCCCTGCTGCCCACGGGGCTCTGGGGGCAGCCCAGGACACGTTTGGCTCTCTGGGCTGTGAGTGCCATGGCTGGGTCATGTCCAGCCTCTCACCCTCCAGCACTCCCACATCCTTCTCAGCAGGGCTGCTCTGCATCTGTGCATCCCTCAGCCTGTGCTGATACCGGGAGTCGCCCCAGTAGTCTCCTGATATTGCTCCCACTTCTGAAATTAATATCTTATATGAACTTTGCTGAATCTAGATAAGGAATGAGGGTTCAATACACCTATTAAGCTATACCAGCCTATGTGTGTCAGGGATATTAGCAAAATACTAGTGAGGAGTGAGGCTTAAACTAGCAAATTGCAAATTGTTTGTAGGGAATTATTATCCAAAAAGTTTGAAACTATCTTACTTATTTATGAAATTTTTTTTTCTTAGTTGAAATATGGGTCAAAAATAATGGTTATTGATGAAACATAAGAATAATGTCATGTGAAAATGTATATTGAAGTAATTAATTAAAATGTGTTCTGATACTGAAAATAATGTTTTCATGCAGGAATAAACAAGACTGAGATACTTAGAAAATACGTAAATGGATTAGATTTAAAGTTCATTTTGTGGAATATCTCTTAAAAATACTCTCAAAATTATGATTCTCCTTTGACTCTCAAAGAAGTGTAGGGCATGCTTTCACTTAAAAAACACCCAAAACATCATATTTACTTTTCAGTGAATGATTAAAGAAACTTGAGGCATTTTGTAATAACTTTAGTGAGACTTGTAAGACACAAAGCAAGCAGCAACCGCTGTTAGTAGATGCTAATTTTTTTGGAAAAATGGAAGAAAGGAATGTATACAAGAGACATAGTAAATTAGGGATCACTACCCATAATCTCACCCTCCAAAAAAAATTGTGATGCTATGTCCCTAAATGTTTGCGTTGGATTTGATTCTCATACTGCTCATACTTTCCTTCCTAATGGAGACAGGCAGAGAATGTAATTAAGTTCTAAGGACAATAACTGGAAAATATAAAAATAGAGGCAATTCAAAAGATATATTGAACAGGTTTGATATATGCATTTTGATGAAGATAAACTTAGATGATGAGGATTTTTAGTTTCTTTGATTCTACTTTTTAATAATAATAAAAAGTCTGTTACCTGAACTAGTCCTGTAGTTACAAAAAGAATGTGAGTACAAAAAGGTTTATAAGGTCAAAATACCTTTCTGGAGATGTTACCATATTGCTGAAAGGACCATTTAAAAAAAGGGATAAAAGGGGAAATGAATAAGAACACAAAGGTAAAGTCTGTAAGCTTGTTTAATTTCTTAGATTTTTTAACTCAGAAAGAAATTAATTATCTTCAAACAGTGGGAAAGGCATTAAACAAGTTTAAAAATTTCAAGGATAAGGAGCTGTATTAGCATACAGGGAGAATATCAACTTTATATCAGCTTAACAAAAAAAAAATAGTGAGGGAGCAGAGGGAGCAGGAATTAACATGATTGAATACTAAGGGTCTCTCTTGAATGCTGGATGAGTAGCACAGTGTGAACCATTAGAAAGTCTGTCCTACTGTACAAAAATGCTCAAGAGAGAAATGTTCACTAGAATAGAAATGAACACATGCTGAAAGATGGTGACTGGCATTGATGACCACTGTATCCTTATATTGTGTGGTAATGCTTTTACGGAAAAATGTAATTACATTTACAATGTTACATATTCTGTTCACCCAGGAGAAAATTATATTGCAAACCACTATAGCTTTGTTTCAGATAGGAGATTGGGATAAATCCTGATAAAAACTATACAGCTATAAATATATAAGGTAGATCCTATGTGTCATGCCTCTCAATTGTTCATTGCTGGATTAAAATACAAAATATGACATTTATTAGATAAACTGATATGGCAAACTTGAGGCATAAGAGAAATTTTACAGATCAGAATGAGAATTAGCAAAGCTTACATTTACCTAACCCAAAATTTCAAGTTCCAGCTTACACTTTCAAACTATTCAGTTAGAACAATATATATCATATGTTTGACAGTAAAGGCATGATAATTCCACAGCATGTTATGGAACAGACCAGTTGTTGGTTTTTTTGTACTGCCATCATCAACATATGTGCTTGGCATTATTGGCAAGCATAGAGGATATGATAGATTCCGAGCTTTTTAAAGCTGTCTACATGCTGTCTACAAAGTCTGAGTCCAAAAGGCTGAACATTCAGCCAGAATAATTGTGTCTACTATTTAGTAATAAGAAAATTGGCAAGAGGTTTTCATTATGTGGCTTATATCATGACAGATGTTTTCCATGATGAGTAAAAAGAATTTCCTCCCCTTTAACATTTCTTGCTCCAGCTTCCTGATCTTAATGGCTCATCGATTCCATAATTCCCTAGAACAATGAAACAAGTTAGATTCCCACATTTGCCATCTACTAGGCATCTTGTAAAATGCAAGATCTCCCACTCACCTAGGAGTTTTTTGATGAGCCACTTGATTGATTTGAAGGTAGCGAACAACATTGAATAAAACAATAAAAGAGCCTCCTTCATGAAATGCTCTTTAAAGGAACATCTCTGAAAATAAAATATCCTTTCTTCAAATTAACATCAAGCATCACTTAGGAAATGAACTAGATATCACTTTGTTTATTTTACTTTAAATGCACCTAGAATATTATACCTATCGCAACTAAAGCCACAACTAAAACATCCAATCAGCAATACACTGCCAATCCCTGCAGAAGTTCCTACCATGGTTCTGTAAGGTCTATAGGCAGGAAAGAAAGCCAGAGGATTGTAGACAAACCTTCGGTGAGTCACAAGCCCAGGAAGTGAATTTTATCTACTGTGTATAGTCCAGTCACTGGCATAGATATTTGCTCTAGCCTGTGGCCAAGTTAGAGAAACATGATGACTTCTATAACCCTCATGCATGACTTCATATCCTTATACTACTATATAATAATATATATATACTACAGGTTTATACTACTGAAAGGTCATCATTGTGGGATTCTACAACTCCTTGGTTTTCTTTCTATACAATGTTTGAGTAAGAAAGGCTGGATTTTTTTAGCAGCCATTTTCTTCAGTGTGTTTCTGAAAAAAAAATTGACACTGGTTTTCAAATCCATATAATAATGAAAAGTTTCTCATGCTCTTTATTTTAAGATCTAGAAATAAATTCCTCTTCTCTGTTGGAACAACCACAAAATAATGTTAATTAACAAATGGCAATGTTAAAGCTTGCAATGTTGATCATTGTATATTGAGTGCATCACTTGAGCGGTTGTTAATGTCAGTGATGAACACATGTGAAAAGGGAAAAGAAACTATCAAATTTAATGGTTCTGCAAGAAAATAATTTTTAAGTAGAACAAGATTATAATAAGCACTAGGGAGATTTTTTTTTTTTTTGCATTTACAAAAATAACTTTTAGCTAGAATAAAATTCACAAATATATGCTGAACAAGATGAGATGAGAAATTATGAATGCTGTAAATTGGACATTCTGAATGCAACTAATTTAATGAGACCATTAGTGAAACTCCAATTAGATGCAGCATTATTATATTGCTCTATCATAAATATGTCTGATTTAAAAGTCCTTTTTCTCAGAGAATATTTACAAGTGTAAATTAGACCACTTGTCCTCTGCTATGATAGGTGTTGTTAATAATAATACATATTTACATAAGAAATTAAAATATAACATGTAGATTGTTATATACTTTATTATTAAAATCAGTACATGACTCAAAAGCCAGTTAATAAAATATCTGATAACATAATATCCAATGTAGTATCTGAACATTAATTTGAGAACCAATATTATGTAATGTAACATAATATGCTTGTCCTTACTAACTTCACCAGATAGAAGCATTGTCTACATATATGTATATTTAAAATTAGTCTTTAACTGTATTTTTATTGAACTCTTACTGACAGGGGAAAATTGCATCACTAGATGCCCCACTCTCATTTTTGTATTAAATCAAACTACTGTTGTCTTTACCTTTCTATTACTTGCGGTATCATGCAATATGATAGAATATCAATATCACTGGAATATCAACTCTGGAGTTCACAGTAACAAGGTTATTTTGCAGCAGAAAAGCAGGAAGTGTTAGAAAGTTCAGGACATTTCAATTCTCACTGACTTAAAGTATTTCCTCTTGAACCTATGCAATTTTTGCACTTTAAACAAAAGTTATTTTATTTATTTTTTAACTGGTAAAAGGAATGAAGAATATTTCTCTCTACCTAACATTTACACTCCCCTACTACTTCACTGAAGCAATTCAAGGTTTTCCTGATCTGCTGCCAGTAGAAACTACTGGGCAGTTCTTCACACTTTCTTGTGGATATCTCTGATATCACTTTGTAACAACCCTAAATAGACTGTGAAGTTTACTGAAAAAATTCTATCAAACTTTAAAATATGACTGCGCTGGCCTAAAAATCCTCCTACACACAAAATATTTTTTTTTCCTTTTTATCATCCTTTTGACAAAACAAATAAGAAATAATCTTTTTCCTGTAGGATTTGGTTGTCCTTACCTCAATGACAGTATTTTCCTCAATTAGTGGCATACATATTATCCTATTAGGCTAATCAGACAATGTAAAATTATTTTTTTAGATCTAACACAGATATCTGTTAATATCTGATAATTCCCTCATAATTAGATGTGCTCATACTAGCACTTTTACTAGTTTTACTAGTTTTTACTAGTTTTATTAAATTTACTAGTTTTTAACTTTTTACTAGTAATACAATTTATTATTTGCTAAGCAGTTTTTCTTTCAATTCTTCAAAATTTTTCTGAAAATTTTTTGATATTAGGTGAGAGGAATGAATTCTCAGCTTTCATCTCTTATTTTGTCATGTGGGAATTATCATTGAAGGATTAATAACCAAGTGGAAAACTAGGGATGTACAGGATTTGAACCTTCAGGTTTTTTCACTGTGAATAGTCTTTTGGAGTCCAGTGGTAATTTATGATGCATAAATTTTAGTGTTCATGTCAATATGTAGCTAGGGTTATGGCTACATGCACAAGTTACAGCATTACAAACTAGAATGCAGAATAATAATGCGTATTCATTCCTTTGAAATAGTTGTTCACATACATGTGTTTGCTACAGCTGTCTCTGGGATATACACTATCATTTAGCATGGACTAGAACCATGAAATGGTTAATGTTGATCTGACAAGACACACTGAAGAGCCAACCTTACAGCTCTCTATTGAAAAGGTGTGGCATTGAATAACACTAATGTCAGCAGCACTTTAAAGTAATACAGAAATATTCTACGAGTTGTTTTTTTTTTTTTTTTAATTCACCACAATTATCAGTAAAATGCATATGTAGTGCTGAATTCTTGAGGGGGATTTTTCATAGAAAAGGTTTCTGAAGTTACAACTCACATAATGAAAAGATCATTTTTTTGGTTCTTTTTGAGGGCTAAAGAAAAGAATTCTACACAATTTCAGAAACCTTAAACTCAAAACCTGGCAAAAACCTATGTGTTCAACAGTTTCCCCTTACAGTAAAAGAAAGCTTTCTGACACAAATTATACTCAAACAAAAGGTTCCTTAATCTCTGCCAGTTTCTCAAAGGAAAAGAGCTTCAGCAGTGACTGCTTAAACTCATTTTTGAAGAAACTTTTTTTTCAGAAAAAAAAAAAAAAAACAAACAAAAAGCTCTACAGAATTTCTAGAAGGAAAACATCCCTGATAACTCTGATAACTCAGTCCTAATATTGCTGGAATATAGATGATACTAAGAAAGATTGTTAGATAGGTATACAAAAATTTGTCTCCTTGATAAATCTTGCAACACAAACCAACAAAACCTTGTCCCTCTTGACAAGTTGTTACTGTACCTATGACATATAGGAGGGAATCCTGTGTTAAGTCATAGGTCTACTCAGGAATCCTGTCACTGATACAACCAAAAGTGAGTGTTCAGAGAAGGATATATAGAAAGGAGGAAGGATGTGCAAAACATCCTCAAGGTTGTTGTCTAGTTACCAGTTGTTTGAACTGCAGGAAGCACGTGGGATTTGGACACACTTTGGGTTCAGAAAACCTCAATCACTCCCTTCTCTATGGACATGTGTTATCAGTGTGACTTTTGGAATCCACAGCAGGCACTTGCAATGTGGTCTTCTCAGGCAGGAATGTAGCATAACATTGGTATCACATAGTCTAGTAGAGACCAATATTGCCTTTAGGTGATGATGAATAAGATAATGATATATATAATGGTTCTCATCAAATATGACCACTACCAAAGACGGGAACACTACTTTTGTGCTATTATTCTTTTTTGGTTGATTGTGATCATGATTTGATAAAGCATTTCTTTTGCAATAATTTAAGGTTGTAAACAAGCATTTAGGTAAATGTAGAACACTGCACTTACAAAAGCTTATGTTTATACTTATTAATGGTATCTTGCATTCACGTCATGTTCTATAACTTAATTGCTTCAGTATGAAAAGTTGGAGGGTCCCCAATCTTTTTCACAGTAGGCATTAAAAGTTGTTTTAGAATTTTCTTTTCTCCTGTATTTCCATTAGGTATTTTAGGTATTTTACCCTTAACTTCCTATCAGTCTTTAAGCTAAATTGAAGCAAAATATTTGCCTTTAATGTGCAACACCAACAAGTCTGTAACAGCACATTTGTCTTTATGGGCAAAACCCCTCTTTTTGCTTTTGATTTTAATTTTCTGTGTTAAGTCTAAGTTAAATCTCTTTTGGGCTCTAATTTTTCTACATTGCCTAATCTTTAATACACAGAACACACCTGTAATCCAAGTTTATTTCCATCCTGATTATTTTCTCATTTTTATGGAGGATACTTACAGATACAAAATCTTGCCTGACAATTCTCTACCCTGCCATCCTCCTGGCTGGGCACAGGTCCCGTGCCCTTTGTTATGCAAGGAATCAGCAGTCCAAGGCCTCCTGCCTGGGGCTCCAGCATCCAGAGCTCCTGTGCAGCTTCCATGCAGCTGCTCACTGCATTCTGCATAAGTTCAGCAGAGGCAGCGTGCAACCACCGACTCAAGATTAACTCACCCACTCAAAGGAAGGGAAAACTAAGCACGGAACTAATTAGCATGAGAAGTGGGAGGATCATTCAACCAGTAGAAGGTAGAACACTAATTACACTAATTAATAAGAAAACTAGATAACTTTGTGGCTAATGAACCGTGATTTCTTTTTTTTTTTTTTTTTTTTTTTTTTGCTAGAATGTATAGAACGCAAAGTTTTGAGAATCAGCATGCTAGCTTTGTGGAATTAGTACATAGTACCCATCTTTGGACAAGTACAAAATAAACAAATTCCTGGGCTCTGTGTGCGAGACTGGCTTATTACACACTGGGTGATGAATCCCTCTTTTAAGGACAACCTTAGCTGATACTCTTCTAGGAATGTTGCTATGAAACCAGAAACGAGATATGATTCTTCCATGAGTTAACTTGGCACTTGATGTCATAAATTACCTTATGACATAATCAGAGTAGATTCTTCATGACAATTTATTTCTACCATCAGACTTCAATTTTTTTTTAATATTCAAAAAGTGCTCTCATAACTCCTTCCCAGTTACATTGCTCTGTTGCTATAAAAAATATCTACAGTATGTATGTAAATGTCTTGTTAAGTGCAATCTTTCTCTTTGATTTTTGAAGAAAAGCTGTAGGTACCTTCCATCAGGAAAAGTTTTATTATCTCAATAAGGCACCCAAATGTGAGAAATCTGAGTATGTGAGAAGGCTAAAAAAGGTATATACACAATAATATATTGTGAACAATGTATTCTGAACAATGCACCTAAACGTTAAATGATGGCAGCATTTAAGACAAAGAACCATTGGCTAGCTTTGACAGCTGCCCACTATGGAATACTAAGTTACATCTCCAGGAGTAATATATGCCTTATTGAAAGATTACATGCGTTGTTGAGAAACGGAATCACTGCCGAGAGCTGGTGACTCATACAGAAACTAACTCAGTGTTAGTACCGTAACCTCAAGGAGCTGATGAAACCTAGAAATGTACAAAAGAGGCAGTAGCGAATATCAATGGAGTAATTTTACCTCTGTACGGGGTTGGAGAGAACAATCTCAGGATAGACAACTGAAAAATACAAAGGGGGAAACTACTACCTGGATATTAATTTTGCAGAAAAGAGCTTCAGAACCTACTGTAAACAAGTGTAGGACTGTGCTGTTGTAAAATCAAGTATGTTACTATAACAGATAAAAAGATTTTGAAGAAATCCTTACATTTTATTTTGCATTAGGAAGGTCTTATTTGAAGTATTTTAGTTAGAAGATTTAGTTTCTAGTAGTAAAGACAGGAAAAGGTTGGAAGAAAGGTCACAGACTGTCTAGTAGTGGAAGTTTTTAAGAACAAGTCAGATAAACCTGAATCAAGAATATGTACAGCCAATCCTGCTCTGAAGTAGTGGATGAATTGGACAAACTGGATAAATTGGACAAATTTGCCTAGAATCATTGCCCTATTTTATATGAATTCTGCTATAGTGTGAATAAAACATGCAGTTTCTGACAAGATGTTGAAATATGGGAGGAAGTATAGAAAAGCTGAAAAATTTATGCTCAAAAAACCATCTTCTAGTAAAAGTGTTTAGGCTTCTGCTTCAAAGAAATTGAAAAAGTATCTTGATTGTTTGGTTGAGGACAAAAAGCACTTGTAAAATAAATCCTAATTCTGAAACTATCCTTAATTGGGTAAACATAACAGAAAAAAGTCCTTCTTTAGAAACTAGACTGGAAATAATGCCAAGGTATCAACAAGATGTTAACCACTGTGGCAAACTAGTGAAAGCTCACAGCAGGTCTTGAGGAAGAGACCTTTCTGAAAGATGCATTTTGGGGGATGTTTACCAACAAAGATACCATATGTAAATATAGGAAATATAGTGGTGTATTGGCATGGGAGGTTAGATTATGTTAGATTAGTTTAGATAACCTAATAGATAACCTAATAGTCCCTTCCAAATTTCTATGGTAATTAACCCATGTAATCCTTCTCTGAAACACCTTGGTGTATTCAAAGCTTGATTTTTGATTTTCTGGAAAGTCTTTAAGACTATAGCAATATCAACAGAATCTCAAAAACTAGATTTTTTGCTTGAAACAGAAGGAAAAAAAAAAGGATGAAAAGTCTTTCTGCCAAAAGTTTAATGCAGTTTGATAGTTTCTATCTGGTAGATGGAATATGTCAATCCTAATTCATAGAGCATAAAATAACTGCTTTCTGTGTATGGAACAATTTTGTTTTGTGAATAAACAAAAAGTCCATACACTTGCAAAGCAAAGTATGTAACCTGCCCTGAAACTGACAATATTTTACAGATTATATTTGAACTTTTATTCTAGTTACTGAGCATTGGCCTCATTATATGGAAGATGAAACTGAGCTCAGAGGGGTAAAAAAATTAGGAAATCACCTGTTACTGACATTGGTTTCACTATCATTCCAAATTTTTTGTGTTTCCCAGGATCAGGTCCCTATATTTTATGTTCGTCTTCCTGGAAATATCTCTCTAAGTCTAATTAATCTTTAGCTTGCAAATGACAGCAGGGGATCTATTCTTTCTGAAAAACAAAAAATAAGCTCACATCTATTTTCTCTCCAAGCTAGCAGAGCTCTCTGCTTAACAGAAATAAAAATAAGTGATGAATCTCTTACCCTCAAAAAAAAAACAAAAAAAAACACCAAAAAAAAACACAACCCAAAACCTCACAAAAACAACCACCAACAAAGAAACCCACAAAATAAAAAAACAAAAAAATATCAAAGCTATATCCATATACATTTTTTTTACATTTTCTGCAATTTAGGCATAGTAACATTTACATTCCCAATTTGTCCACGGGGATGCAATTGGAAGCACATTTTTTCAGAGAAGGATGATTTTTTAATGAAAGTTTGTCACAAACCCCCCTCATGAATATATATATTAAGTCAATAAAGTTAAAATAAAGTTGCATGACTCTTCTGTCTCCATTTTGGACACTGGCTTTTCACAGCATGATTTTCCACACAAATTTCTGCTTAAAAGAGAGCAACAAGCCTGAGCTTGTTTCAGGCCACATAGTTCTTTCTGGCAACCTCCAGTGCCTTATAAAGACTGGTAATGGGACTCTGGTCGATAGTGTGACTGAGCTGTGTTTTGAGATTGCTGTATGTTTTGCTAAGTGTAACTTACATATCTAGTTGCATATTTTGTATTGCTCTGCTAAATCAGACATACTGTTATAGATGAGTAATATAAGAGTTGGCTCTCACAATTAAGAGACAGATATTATGTGTATGTTAAAATGTATAGTGATGTTATTGTAATATGTCCCCCCCCACAGGTTTCGTTCCCCTCTGCCTTGTAAAAGCCTTAGTAATTAGGATATTTGGAGGGGGCTGGCTTACTACCAAGTGGCACAGCATAACAACACCTGACCTCCTATCAGCCTGTAAGAAAATAATCTCCACCAATGGATGGTGGACAAGGAGTTGACTGAAAAATCTTTGGGAGGGGCTAAAGAGTTAAAAGGCAGAGCATCCATTTTGTAGGTGAGCATGTGGCTGATAGCCATGGGGGCTCTCAGTGCTGTGATTTTTTTCTTATTTAGTCCTTTTGTTGTATTTTTTTTAAGGTTTAATAAACCTTTAAATTTTTAAAAGTGAGCAGTCATTTCTGACAATGCTACAAAACATCAGTTGTCTTGAAATAAGTAAATTTGATATTAAACATGAGTCAGAGGGACTTGGCTTTGCCAAAACAGCTCTTGTTGTTTCAGAATGTGAGGTGCTGTGTGATGTTGCTACTCTGGGACAGTTTATTTGAATTTGTAGTTGCCTAGTTATTTCTCTTTCTCTATACATAAGATACAATAGCTTTATGGATATGAGGTCCATAAAATTCCGTGTTTCACCAGATGGGTGGGCAGGGCAGAGGTGCAGCCCTGGGAGGAAGGAATGTAGTGCCAACTGGGAAAGGTTGGGAGTAAATTAGAACAGCAAGAAGAGAAAAGGAAAGGGAAAGGAGGGATGTGATTCCTCCCACTGAGCTGGCCCAGGCTGCAGGCAGCAGCTGGTGTGCTCACAGACAGAGCAGACACAGACTTGGGTTCATAGTGGTGGTACTTAATGTTGTCTAGGGACTGACCATCAGAAGTAAACATGGTCATCCTGCTGGAATTTTGTAAGGCTTACCTTGAAAATTCAAAAGTGGCTTCATGTGTTGCTCCAATCACATTAATCTCTAACATTTTAACTATATATTTTATTTTCATTTTTTACATGTTCTGATGGAGATAACCTGCAGATGCTGTAGTTGTCCTGGTTCTTCAATGTACTTCACTGTACTGTGGAGCAGGACTGAGCCCCAAACTCTGTTCCTTGGGCTAGCTGGACAAGAACACAAAAAGCAGCTCAAAATGATTTGTCAGTTTCTAAATGGCTCTTCTTAAGAATTATCACCTCCTTTGTGCTTGGATTACAAAGACAGAAATTCTAGATAAGTAATTTTTAATGAACACTGTTGTTTCAGAACCTGGTGGTGATTTTAATTTTTTTTTTCCTGTAGCAGGTAGCAGTAAATTTTATAATTGTTTTTATTTCTTTTTGACTCATTCAGGTGACATTTCTTGATGTGTCTATGTTTGTTTTGCCCTTGCTAGTCCATCAATATTTTTCTGCTTCTGCTGACTCAGAGTTACAAGAGTATATTTGATTGATCTTTATCAGGTATTTTATACTACAAGTCAGTAATTTCTGCATAACTTAGAGTGGAGAAGAAAATCATACCTACCACATGAACTATTAAAAGTAGAATGCTGTTGCTGGAAAGTTAGTTAAGTCTATTTTAATATAATGATGAAGACCAGTATCAAGATTAGCTCTGAAAAGTGGGAGGAGAGTGACATAAAAAAGGGGACTTATGGATTGACATGAGACTGTCATTAATTCTTGAGAAAAGTAGTACTCATTTTAATGGAGTAATTAGCCCTTCTGTATATAGGTATGGCAAAATGTCAAGATACACAGTGTCAGCAGGTTTTTCAGACCTTGCATTCCTATTTTGTTTCAACCTTGGAAAATCTGTACCTGTCCATAGTTTAAGCTCAGTTATGGTTATTCGGGTAACTTTCAGTGCTTGTCACCTAGAAACACCTAATAGTTCTCTAGAAAACTTAACGCAGGATAGCAGACTGAAGAACTAATTCTGCAAGAGGAAAGCATCGTCGTGGAGAAGCAGTGCCAGTGGTTCAGACAACTCTGCTTCCAGTAGGCAGTGGGGCTGATATGGATCTGGAGTTTAAGGCAGAGAGAGAGCATAAAAAGGAGCAGATCAAGGGCATGCTTACCTTGTTACAGTTCCTGCACATCTGTCGATTTCTCTCAGCGTTCCTAGGTCAGGTACCTCAAGAGATTAAAAAGAGTTTTTGAGATTGTGAGAGTCCTCATTCCCTAGCCTGATGCAGCCAAAGAAGGAGTCTGGAATGTGTCCAATTGTGCTTTCAAGGTTGTTTGTTTCTTATCTATAACATTCTTTCTCTGACCCGCCGAGCACTCTGACACACACCTTGCCAAAAGAGCTGTGTCTGGGAATATGGTCCAGGTAGATGCACCCAGGCAACTGTTTCCACATAAGATTTCCATCTGGGACCACTCAGAGCCTGGATCAAAGCTTTTATCTCTAAGGCAGCAAGGAAATAACGGGAATGACCCTTTTGACTTGTTGCAGTGGTAATGATTGGTCTATACTACACCTTTAATATTTTGCCATTTCAGTTTTTTCCCAAAGTGTACTCACCTGCAGTTTTTACAGGATCAGCTCAGAGCTGATGGGAATGATAATCCAATAAGGTATTTTCTGAACAGGTGATAATGATGACCTGTGAAAGTATCAGGAACCCATGAGATCCCCATTACTTACACACAGTGAAGCAGGTCAGCTTAAATGCCTACAAGAGGGTTTATTTTACCTGATGGGAACTGGAGGCCTGATGATACAATGAATTATGCTAAAAAGTCGAAGAAGACTTGGAGAACAAAAGAGAAAGGCTTAAGGCTCAGACATACAGGTTGTCACACATCAGCAGGTAAGGTAACTCAAATCTACAGGTGCACTTTGATGAAAACTTAAAAATAATATGATTAATTCTATTTTATCAACTGAAGGAAAAAATAAAAAAGAAAATTATTTTTCTGTAAAATTCCAGTGGAAAACAAAGGATTATTTGTATTTGTTTCAGGCCTACAGATAAGCTGGAAAGGGACTATTTGTCAGAAAATACCATAATAGGACAAAGAGTAATGGATACAAAATTGAAAGAAGGGAAATTTAGGTTAGACAGTAGGAAGAAATTTTTTACCTTGAGGGTAGTTAGACACTGGAACAAGTTGCTCATTGTTACTGAGCAGGTTATATTTCTTTCAAAAGGAGTCTTCAACAGTGGAGGAAAATGTTGGGACCTAATCAGCAAGAAGCGAGATTTAATCTGTGAAACAGATAGTGGCTAGCAAGCAAGATCTATGTCCATGTCCCTGTGTTAGAAAAACAAATTAAAGTTTAAGGCTTGACATGCTTCACAGATCTCAGACTTTGTGGGAGGAAGTTAACATAGCTTGGGAAGAAGAATGCCCATGGTTAATGGACACAAAGAATACAGAATTTATAGACAACAAGGATATTTGGCAGGACTCCCAAGATAAAGAAGAAACTAATAAAACCAAATAGTAATTGTGAAATCAGATCCAAGGGGGTAGAAGGTGATTCTGGTAGGGGATCTGCGACCACCATGTACCTTAGCACTGATTGTCAGCTTTCTAACCTAACAAACTAATTGGAGATTTTATTTCCTGATTTTTGGTGATACCAGAAAGGGGTGGGTGGATGCTCCAGCTTTGGCATTGTTAAAAGCCAGGTTGGATAAGGCCTTCAGCAACCTTCAGTTTGAAAGGAAGGTGTCCCTTCCTGTGGGATGATCTTTAAGGTCCATTCCAACCCCTTAACATTCTGTGATTCTGTGACCAAAGTGCAGGTTCTGTTAAGAAGTGCTCTGCACAAAACATTATGACTGTTCCAGCTTATAAATTTAAGATACAACTAAATTCTTTACATTATGTGCATTAAGGAAATAAATGCATAGATGTTCATTTTTGCCATGTCTGTAATCTTAGTGAACATCCATGCTTTTGTTCACTAAATGTCTGTGCCATTTTCTTGCACAAGTGGAAACTGGAGGCTCAAAAAGACTAAAGACATGTTAGGCAACTTACACTGGGACTTGATAGTATTTGGAAATAAATACTGAAACTGAAAAGCCTGAAAATGATACATCTAAGAGTGCACATGAGAGGAAATGACAGACATGGAAAGTACTGCTTAGCAATTATATTTGGCCTCTCAAACATACGTAACATTACTCTCAGTAGGTCTAGGAACTGGTACCAGTATCTGAAATGCACCATTCTCTAAAACTGATTTAAAAATTGACACAGACTGAGAAAAGCCTTGTATTTCAGTGTAGATTCAGTTGAAGAAAAGAAATGTGTATTCCTCTATGCTGGGATGAAAGAATTCTTCTCCCATGTGACATTTTCAGATTTGTAATTGCAAACATCTGTGCTTACATCAAATGGAGTAAGAAAAAAATAAAACCAGTGGTATTCTTTCATCCATTCTGTAGCACCACAGCAGTGTGAAGGATCAGTGTGAGATGTGTGATTATTTCTCAAAGATACATGATCTGACTGCAGAGATTTGAAGGCTGTAACTCAACAGTATTTTTTTACCAGGTTTAGAGGTCCTTTAAAGGCTCTGTGGTGACCTCTGTGAAGACAGCACCTTCTGTGAAACTGATTCTTCCAGCACTCAGCTTAACAGGCCACATCCTGATTTTGAACAAACAAACCAGAAATATCTGGATAAATAAAAAGCAAGCAACCATAACTCAAATATGAGCTGTGGGTACAGAACTGAAGGTCTCTCAAGGAATGTGTAGTAGGCTGTACATGATGGGAGTGCATAGGTTTGCGTACAGGAGAACAGGATGCTGAGGGTGGGACAAAAACAGAAAATGCTTCTGGCGCAGGATTTCATAATAATATGGCCTGATCTGACTCTAGCATTTGGCATGGCTGTTCTAGGAACCCTAGTTCAATCCACATCAGCAAATCCATCACATCTGGCACATGAGTAAAGAGCATCAAAACAGAAATTATGATGTAATTTTTCCTTCTTGATCTATAAAGCAAGAGGGTTTTGGTTTAAATGTAGGGGATGAAAGAGAGAGGCTTGTATTTATCTGAGGATTTCAGTACCTAAGAAAAACGGGGTTCTTACTCTATGTGCCTGTCCTACGGCATTATCAGGCCGTAGTGGGGACACAAACCTGATGGTTGTAACTCACATGTAAGCTCTATAGAACAGAAAGTAGAGAGCAATTTGGCTAATAATACCCGAGTGGCAAAAAAACCGCAAAGCCAAACCCAAAAAACCAAAACCAAAACCCAAAACTAAACAAAAAATAGATAGAAACCCAACCAACCACCACCAATAACAACACAAGTAAAAAAATAAACCAAAAAACCAAAAACCCCACAAACAAAAACAAAAAACAAGAACACTGCCACCCCCGCCCCCAACTTCCTGCCCCCCCGCCCAAAAAAAACCCCAAACCCAAAACCAGAATAGTCTGTAAAGCAAAGGGTGTATCAATTGTTAGGAATCCATTGGATGTTTAATACATAAACCTCTGTTAGGATGGAAATACGAGTTTACATTTATTTTACAATGTAGGATAGGTTACTGGCTGAGATGAGAGCCAGGAACCTGAATGATACAGTTTTGGTTCTGATTTCAGATGCAGGATGACCTTGTGCTAATTACTTTGTCTCTCTGTCTTTATGACTCATAGTTTAAAAAAGAAATGTCTTTTTTAACTTAATGTTTTTGGTGTAGAGGGTGCATTAATGTGTGCCCAGTTACTACAGTCATTAGAGATAGATGAGTTTAGAGGCTTAAAGAGCAACATTTTCTAAAAGCTTCAGTGTCTGTTCTTTTCTTTTTAAAGGCATATTTAGTAAAACTCTAGGCTTTAGAAGTTCATTCATTTTTTTAAATGGAATTTGGGTTCCTAACTTCCAAAGGCATTTCTGAACCTCAAAGATTTCTGAAGGGATCAGTTCTGTAATGGTCTTTCTTTCCTGCCAAGTACTTCTAGATCAGCATAAATCTTTCACATCAACAGAAAGATTTGCTCTCAAAGAGAAGAGCCTTCTACCAAAAATCTTCTGCTAGCTAGTTAAAATAATATCTAGTTGAATAAAGAGTGACTTGAAAACCTTACTTAAGTCTAGAGATGTGTAAGTAATATTTTTGCTATTATGATAAGCATCAGGATGATCAGACTGAAGAGGATTTTAATTTATGGAAATCTGGGCAGTTACAAAGAACTGAGGTGATTGAATATAGACAGCTGACAAATTCTCAGTTGGACAGTGCAGAGTTTGAGGATTGCTCAGTGTTTCATTGTAAAGAACAATTAGTAAAGAAAAAAAGTCCGACTGGTTAAACCTTAAAAGATATAAATTTTAACCTACCATCTCATAAGCCTATTGATTTGATAGGTTTTATGCAAATTAATTCAGTCCTCAAGAACTAAGGTGATTTGAGTTCAAAGTTGTATTTTTTCATCAATCAAAGCAACACTGAAGATGAGGGGCAAAAGGGAGACTTCACTCACTGTGCATGAAACCACTTATATTCGAGATGGGGGTTAGCCTTCGACTATGGTGTAGTCTTGCGTCAGCTGATGACCTGTTGTCTGAGGTGATTCAACAATTTTTCTAATGCTACAGCAGAGTCTGAATTCATGTTCTTACTGGTGGAGATGATGTTATCTGCCTTTGGTCTCTCAGATAATATTTAGCTCAGAAAGGAAAAAAAAAACAAAACCCTAAACAAAAGAATTATCATTTCTACCACCTAAATAATTTTCTGGGTATTTCCCTACTGTCAGTTGCTGGGACAAGGCCAAAACTGCCATTCACTTTTCTGCAGAATACTTTGGAAATTTGAAGTTGAGCACTGAGGGACTGAAAAGCTAATTTTGACCTGGAAATAACCCAAATATGTTATTAAAAGTAGAGATAACTGTGTACTCTGAGATCAAGCATGGTTCTTTGTCTGTGAAAAGTCCTATATACTGCTATTATGTTTTATGGACTTCAGAGCAGAGGGCAAGAAGGGTGAGTAGATGTGGAGCTCTGGATATTTTTAAATGGTGTCAGGGAGAGTAAAGAGATGCAGCATTGCTCTTCTTCTTAGCTCAAGTAGTCTCAAGTAGGTATCTTTTAATGGCCAAGGTTATTATAACCAGTGCTTTTCACCAAGATACCCATCTCTGAACTCTCATAGCTTCATTACTTCTAGAATCCCCTCAGCTGGGGAATCTACATCTCCTAGCAGTCTTTCATTCTAAGAAAAAACTTCATCCTTAGTTTAGCATTGCATGAGTTAGAGTATGTGTAGGGCACAGTGTCCATCAGGGTGGAATATTAGATGGAACATGGAAAAGGAAATAACTTAAGTTTCACCAGAATTTGAGGAATGTTCAGTTTCTAATGCTTAACAAAAACTAGTGTGGAGTGTGTTGCAACTCTTCTAAATTCCATTCTCTGTCAAACAAAATCCTCACATGCCAGTAAGTCTAGTCTTTGGAAAAACCCCTCAGCACATGAAAAAAAAATTTTGCACATGTTAGAGAAATGTGCAAAGTCTACCTTTCTGTCTTTAACCATGTAAGCAGAAAACAAGGCAAAGGTTGCTTTCTAATACAGGTAAAAAAGAGCCAATGTGATGTTTCTATCAGCTCGTCAATTGTTAAAAAAGGTTATTTCTCCATATATTTTCTGACTTCTCTTCTTTTTTGTACTTCAATTTACAGCTATCACTTCCTCATGTGTACATCTTAATAATTTGCTCTTCCAAATGATACGTATCAAATTATCTTATTCCAGAAAAAGAATCTATGAGGTAGTCTTCCTCAATCAGCCTTATTCCTTGAATTACTTCCTTATGTATGAAAAGCAAAAATTTTCACTTTTGATTACTCTTAGATAATTAATAAAAAAAGTGCTTACTTATTAAATTAAGTAGCTTTTGCTCGTAGTGCCTTTTGATGTACAATTTTACTTCATAAACACAACTTTGGCTTCAAAAATTGAAATATCCATTTTTAATTTTTGTATTGTGCCTTAGATATCAAAATGGTATAAGAATTTTAGATTCGTAGAGGAGATTTTGCTATCTGCAGTTCCAGCTTTTAAATCTGTATTGACATAAATATTCTTGATATTAAAACTGAATTTTCAGAAAGAGGATTCTAATTGTCTTTTTGTTTCATTATATTGCTGGGAGAAGGTGTGAGATTACCTCCTTCATGAGGTGCTTGCAAGCTCCCTGTGAGAAAGGAGTACTGGAATCTGATGTCCCTGGCACTGAAGTAGGGTGTTAAAGGGTGCTCCCTGCCAGCTGCTCTGTTGCTTGGCAGGTCCTTGCCTTTCTCTCCCTGCTCATAGCTCTTGCAACTGAATACAAAGTGGGAAGTCAGAAGTTCTTTCTTTACAGATAGAATATTGCAGATAAACTTACTGGTTTTTATATGCCCACCTAAATTTCCTAGTATGGTCTTATTAGAATATTAATTATTGCAGTCTTTTTATTAAAGCTTAGTCTTATTTCATTTGAAAGAGTGAATGCAAAGAAAACATTGAGTTTCTTCATGGTGTAGGTTTTGGAAAAGAAGTTAAAAGGGGTGAAATAACTATGTGGGAAAAATAGAGAATAAAATTGAGACTCCAGTAAGAAGAGAGAAGGTAATTTAAAAAGACTGCAAAAGAGAAGATAAAGGGAAGAGAAGTAATTAGATTGAATTCTCCCCAATATAGATTTTCTTCTCACTAACATTAATGGAAATCTACTACAATTGGAATGGATGTTCTTATTTACAAGTGCTTTTGAATAGCTGTGTGATTAACAAGCATTCTTTGCATCAGATTTGAGATGTGTGGCCCTCAAAGGGCCTCAGTAGGGGAAAAGGTGGTGTGTTAGTGGATATGCCATAGGACCAAGCCCTGGGATTAACTGACAGGAATTTCTCCCAGTCAGGTCTCTTATGAAGCTATAAGAATTGAATGGCCAGATCCCAAGGGCATGGAGTTCAGACCAATGAGAATTTCCAGGCCCAGTCTTTCAAAATGCCCTTTATAAGGGAGGGCATGGAAAATAAATCTCTCTGTTGTCACATGAGCATCTGGGGGTGGGTTGTGTCTTTGTCTCCTTGCTCCTCACCCCCCGCCACATGCACCCTGACACTGGTAATGCTGTTTGTCCTTCCCATGTGAATATATCAGGTACATAAAGCAAGGAAAGGGAGTACTAACTGTCATTTTTATAAAGGAGAAATAAGTTCATGTTTTCTGTCTAATTTGTTTTAAATTACTTCTGAGTAGTCAACTGAGAAATAGAAAACAATGGCGTTACTTAATGGCTGAATATTTATTAGTGCAGACAGCGTATACTTACACAAATGTATTGGTGGAGATTACAAGCTTTGAT
Source organism: Taeniopygia guttata (assembly GCF_048771995.1). Classification (NCBI taxonomy): domain Eukaryota; kingdom Metazoa; phylum Chordata; class Aves; order Passeriformes; family Estrildidae; genus Taeniopygia; species Taeniopygia guttata. Next base: position 21,357,169 of record NC_133028.1, on the reverse strand, counting down.
TGAAGTGTGTGGAGATACCATACTGTGAAACTAATATACTGATGATGAAGCCCAAAGGATCTCATCTCAGTTTGAATTTTGTTACAAGGAATTCTGTCAAACTTGAGCTTTTTAAAACAAAATCACATTAACTGTATTGTAAGACTTTTATGGTGATTGTGTTCTTTCTGCTGGAAATCTCTTTTGCAGCTATCCAGTTTTTCAGAAACTAACCTATGTGAACATTTTTAGCATTTGCTACCATCTTTTTATCCTTCTATCACATTTATCATGATTAGCCTGCCTGACTTTTTTCCAATTGCAGCAATTGCTGTGACTGTGAGACAGTGACTTGGGGCATTTTTACTTACATTCTGTGTTCTTTACTTTTTTCTTTTCTTAAATAGAAACAGAAGGTTTAAATTTCTGATACTTGTAAAAACTTCTTTCTATTCCAATAACTAGTTGAACCTCAAAATTATAACATCAAGGTTTGTTAATCAAAACTTGGACAAATCTTAAATATTAATCGTTTGCTTAATAACAAAAAATTCCATTAAGAACAGATTTGTAAAGTGTGTGAGTGCAATGGCTATGGCTAAAGATGGCTAACTAGAGTGTAGACCTGCCTTGCTTTAATTTTTCTATGATCCAGATGCTAAGCACTGATGTATCTATTGTAGCATAGAGATAGCAAGGCCTCTTGAATTATTACTAGCATGTAATCTGAATTTTATCTAACTAGTTCAGAAATTTCTGATCTGTCCTACAGTCAAACTAATAAAAAATCACTTGAACCTGAAGGATATGGAATTTCATAAGGAAAAATGTGACTGCATAATGAGAGCTTTGCATAAGACAAGAGACATTAAAGATGTGTAGGTTTCTGTAATTGTATATTTGCTTTTTTTTTTGAGTACAAGTTTTTATGTTACTTAACATTTAGTTACGTCTGTGAAGAAGGTGCATTAGCTACCTATGCTTCCAGCAGAAGGTATTCCCTTAATATTAGCAGTATATATAAGATCTGGACATCTTTAAACTCATACTCAGGAACTGAGTGCTACTCTGCAGCTATATGGATCCAATTTGGTTGTCAGATGATTCATAAGTGAAAGTATGTCTCCAAATTATAACATAATTTCCAATAGTTTTCTCTGAAATTGCTTTAGATTTGATAAAGTTACTGCCAGAACAAAGTATATTTTCTTTGCATTAGTCTTTTGAAATAAGATTATATTTTTAATTTATTTCTAATAAGTAATACATACTGTGAATAATTTTTCTTTGTTTATAGATGACTGCTAGAGCAGCTTGGATTTTATAATAATTCATGAGAAATTAATAAGCACTCATAATGAATAAACTTAGGGACAGTTTAATGACTATTCATCAGCAGTTCATGCACAATAAATCCAAATGTTTATCAAAGATGTTCATAAACATAGTGCACAAGCAGCTTTAATGAACTGATAAAGAACATTAATGAACATTCATTATGAATTTCCCTTTGCTGGTTATGACATCCTCAGAGGAGATATTAACTTTTCAAATTACTTTCCTTTTAAATAAATGTGGATATTTCAAAAAATGCCAGTACTTAAGATAGTAGTGAAAACAAAATACAGATTAAATTTTTGTATTGAGACCAGGTATAAGCTGTGTTGGCATCTAAAACCACCTGTTCTTGTCATGCTTCATACGAGACATCTTCAGAGACCTTTTTGCTGAAAGTCTGCTGGATTTAAAGAGAGTTGTCATCTCTTAGTTTGTGGATTGGTGTCTTTGATGTGGATTTGATGACCGACTATTTTCCACAGAACTTTTAACTGTTCCTAGAAAATTCTGTGCATGAAATTCTATCTTAAATATTAGTGGAAAAAGATGTGTTTCTTCTTGCCTATCACAGAAGCAATGTTAAGTAAAACTTCTGTGCAACAAATTAAGTCATAAGTTCAGGCAACTGCAAACTTCCTCAGTTAATGGTTCAGTTATGAGTATATCTTAAACAAAAAAAGGAAAAGAATATTTGAAGTTAGGAGCTATATATTATTCCTCCTGATTATCATTTCACTGCTGAAAAATGACTATATGTATGTTATATTTTATTCAAATCACATTCATAATCCAAAACAAAAAAACTTCTAAAGTATTTGTCATTTATCATGGTTCATCTTCATAGTCATATGTAGACTAATCTTTTTTCACAATCATAAAATACAGTGATGGGTTCCAGGTTATTTCTAGTAACTGACTAAATTCTCTCTAGTACAGTGATGAAGACCTGGATGAATGACAGTGTAGCTATTTGCTGATTCCTTTTCACAGCAAGTTAAAATGCCATGTGCATCGTAGCAACCACAATCCCATTGCAGAAACATTGGAGGTCAGCTGCATAAAAACACATTTATCTGCAGAGAAATTGGAGGAACAAAACTATTCCTTCAAGTGGGATATGTTTTTTTATGTCTGATTCAGAGGTATTGGAATAAGATGAAAGCTGTACTAATCATTGCACTGAATTTGCTTCGCATACAGAATAACTTAGCTCCTTCTGGTTTTTCTACTACTGAGAACTCTACAGATACTCATACAACACATTGTGCTCAAAATCGTGTTGGGGGCAAAAAGGAAAATTACATACATAAAACCTAGAATTTATTATTTGTATAATTGATCTACTCAAGTGATTATTACTAGTTCACATTTAATTATTGCAAAAAATAAAGAGGTGAAATGGAAAAGTCTCAGTAATGGCAATCCAGTTAAGTTACACATAGACTTAGTTTGTCCTGCTGCTCATGCTGCTACTGCCTTTCTGAGTGCTAAGGGTATGGATTTCAGTCTGATGTGTGTGCGTTCATCTTGGTGGTGGAGGAGTACAGTGCGCTTCAAGCTCTTTGAAGGCTGGAATGTGGTGTTGGCTTTTTGTTATTCTGCTCCATTTGTGGTCATTTTTTCTGTTTACTAACTTACTCTTTGTTCTCTTTATTACACCTAACGCTGTTTTTTGTCTAGCCATGTGAAATACTCTTGATTTTTCTTGGGTTTTTTTCTCACTTTTTACTTTTCCACTTGATTCTTACACATCTTTGTACATTTTCTTTATACATAAGGACTTTCAAAGCAATACAACTATTTTAAAAGTAGTTTGCATTTCTTTTAGAAAATCTAAGCGACCAGATATCTTTACCTGGTTCTTTACCAGATCCTTAAATAACTCTGACTTAATAAACTATGAGTGCAGTCACCAAATTCTGGCTTGTTTGCCTCTTGACGGGATTTGATTTGTCCAGCAGCACTTCTGCCAGGGTCTTGCACAAGAACTCTGTTAGGGAGGGTGCATAGCAGTGAGAACAGCCTCTGGTACTGGCATTCAATTAGGCATTTATTCCTAATTGGTATACTTTTGTGAATGAGGTTTCCAATGTGAAGATAAATCATATCCCTGACAATATATTTGGCTTTTCAGGGGCCACAAAGGATCTTCAACTGAAATGTGATTTCTTGTGCATTTCAATCGATTGGGAGTTTTCAATGAAAACAGGATGACTGAGACTGTGCAAGTAGTCTATGATCAATTTGAGGCCCTATTCTAGAATTCTTCCAAGACAGTGAATGTGTCCAAAATCTTCATAGGATTATACGACATTTCAAAATGGAAGTCTTCTTAGGACGGCTATAGCATGAGCAGGGCCACCTATGAGGTCAGACTAGGTCATTTAGGGCTTAATCCACTTGGGTCTTGGAAACTTTTGGTTCTGGTTTTCTGGGCAGCCTTTTCCACTACCTGGTTTCACCTTGCATCAAGTCTCCAAGCTTTTCCTTCTATCTAGTCATGTTCTATCTTGCTTCATTTTCTATGATCTCTCATCCTCTCAGCATGCATTACTGTAAGGAGTAATGGATAAAATATTTATTTAATTTCAATGTAGAAATTAACAGTATAAGGATGTATGTGGTGATGCTTTTTTTTTCAGTCTTTTTTATTTTCTTTTTGTTTTTCCCCACCAAACTGCAAATAAATCTTTGATCTTAGGTAGATTTTCTATTTGCCTGCATGGTAAAAAAAAAGTTCTACCGTGACAGGATCATTCTTTTTTGTCAAGCTAAATTTAACACCTGTGGTTCATCTTTTATCTAATGGACACACTCTAGACAGACTGGCTATGGACACACACTAGACATACTGTCTTCTCAATATACCATTATTTGAGAGAATGAAGTCTTTTATGTAGTGTATATTTTGAATTTGGACAGGTCAGATCAATAATATAATAACTGTTTCCTTTTAATTTCACCTGGAAGGTCCTGACTACCTACCACAAAGTGTCGCCGGACATACATATTATTTTTTGTCTTTGGCACCATGCCTGCAATCTTGCAATACAACATGTCAAGAAGAATTTTGCCCTGAATTGTGGAACAAATTAGAGGTAGACAGGCATTTAAAAATAGATTTGATTTGCTGTATTTTGCAAGCTTTCTGAGGCAAAGTGATAAACCATAGCAGCTTGAAGTAATGTGATGAGAGCACTCTTATCACTCTGCATATGCTCAACAATGTTTCACTGTCATGCTGCCTTTAAAAAGTGTTTACAAAACAGAAAAAAACTATCAGTTTGATTCAGATTTGTCATATCAGAAATGCTGAATCATTGATCCAAATAATCTCTGTGTATAAAAGCATTACATATTGAATGAAATAATTGTATATTACCTGGAAATTTCCACAGGTTGCTATTTTTCCCACTGTTGCATATATAAAAAGTTAAAAAAGGTATGTATTGGACTGGGATTTGTTGAACATTATGGGGTTTTTACCTTTTTTTTTTTAGAACTAAATTTTAAAAAATTCTTTATTTAAACAGCATTTACTGAACTTTCCGTTTTCCATCTTCTAGTGTAAAATTTAAGTTTTGATGGAGAGTTTTGATAGCAAAACCCATAAGAAGGAGAATAGGATGTAATTTGATGAGTCAAAGGGAAACAACTTTTAAACCAGTCTTTATTCTCCAAGACCAAAGTACTTAACATTGTGCTTGTTTTAGGAACACGAAATATGTATGAGGCAGAGATAAAAAGACACAATAAAATTACATAGAAAGAAATCTTGAGATTAATTAATTCAACATACAAAACTTCATAGACACAATGATTCATACTTTAGCATAACCAATACTAATAATTTATATGAAAAATAAATCCCACCCAAAGTGGGTTCAAGTCTGCATTTTTGGATGGGGATTAGAAATGACTAACACATCATAACTGAGTCTTCAAAAGGGGAACTCCATAAATTGAATACTTTATATTTTTCAGACTTGAAAAATATGTAATATAATATAATTGAAATCATAAAAGTCCTTTATATTTTTCAGCATAGGAGTAAATTTATTAATTATGAGCTGGTAGCAACAGAAAGCTGTCTTTGAGATATGATGAAACAAAACCTTCAGGTAAAAATACAATAAAATACAATAAGCTCTTATCTGATCAAAACAGGATTGGCAGCCTTTATTTTTGGGGTGGGAGAAATATATGATAAGCACTGCTTAAGAATGAATCCACATACAGCCTCCACAGAGCAGGACTGTGGGCTTTTTGATAATCTCACAGGGGGATTATTGAAAATCCCAGTACGCTGAAAAAATTAGGCTTCCTTAAAGGTGTTGTGAGAGAAGAAACAAAAAGTAAAGTAGTTCATCCCAAGGACAAAGAAAGAAAGCAAGAATGGTTGAAACAAAAGCCTGTTGTTAGAGGATATGATTTTAAAAGATCTTCTTTTAAAGTCTAAAAAAATTTAAAATTAAAAAATAAAAAATTAGAAATCAGATATATGCCTCCCTGGTTCAAAACAGTGCATCCTAATGTTTTCAATTTATAATTATTAATGAAAAATTAAATCTTGAAACAGTATCAGTTATGTATAAATGTCCTAAGTTTCAAACATATTTGCATTTTGTGAGGTTTTCTTCACTATTCATGAGATAAACTCAAATATACTTTGTCTTTATGAAATATTTTTTAGCAGTTAATTTGCCTTTATCATTTCTTAGACTGCTGATTATTTTTTCCTGTTGCTACACATTGAAAGCTGGAGTAAACCACTGTACATTGACTGCAATCTGGGTAAGCAGAAATAAGCAGTGGTGGCAAAGGAAACTTCATTTATTTCACATTTTTCTTTCCTAATAAAACAGGAAAGTTCTAAGTGAATCCTTACTTAGGGAATACCATTGCGCAGTTGATATTTTTTCCAACTTTGTGCTCTACAGATAAAAAGCTCAAATGAGCCTGTAATGATGGCTAGATCTTTTATTCTATCGATTTCCTCATCCCAGGAGTTCATTTTCTCACTCAGAAATGTCCCTATAGCTGCATTATTGCAAGTCAGGGAGTGTCCTCTTGCTTTCTCTTAGCATCCAGACTGCCAGAATTTCTAGTTTAGAGCATGTTGTAACCTCTGATATATACAGAAATTCTCAGTTCATTTGGCATGTTGAATATTTCTTTGCCATATGATGAAGCTTTAGCAAAAGTTGAAGAAAGTTGGAATGTTCTTTGAGGAGATAGGAGACGCTGGAACAAATGCCCTCAGAGTTATGACTGAGCAGTGCACTCGTTGATCAGTTTCTAAAATAACTTAATCACTTGTTCTGTAACATCTTGTGTAAGCCTTTACCTTCATAGGAGAGTTCAGAGAATTCTAATCAACTAATCAATTGATTCTTTCCCTGATCACATCACTAAATCTGTACATATTCAATCCTTCTTAATATATTTAAAGTATGCAAGGTACAAATGTAGAGCAGAAAATGAATGAGTACTAACAACTGTGAGGGATTACTATGTTTCAGTAAACTAAAAGGAGAACAAGCTGTGCTGGTGAAGTCCATTTTAAAGAAGACTTTGTCTTGCACAGATAATGCTCTATGAACAGATCTTCAAATGTTTCTAATTAAGTCCTTTCTAAACTTGATAAAAATATAGAATTCTTTAATCACTGTTGGGTGTTTCTTTGTCATTGAGGGTTGCATAAATATAATCTCAGATTTCTGCAAATGCATTTCAGTGTACGATTTTGCTATTTCCTACAAATAACCTATGGCTACAACTGCAAATACCCCTTGTTTCATCTCAAGGTTATGTATTATCAGGTTGCTAGGGAAAAATAACATGGAAAACAACAAAAGCGCAATGGTATTGCTCTCAGAAATCTGTCATTCATTCTTCTTGAACAAACAATGCCAAAATACTTTAAAATCAATGGTTTGGGATTTTTTTTCCTTTTTAAAATCATCAAGAAGGGTTGTCTATAAGTTTGTAAGCTGGTTGGAGGAACTGTTCACATATTCATCACATTCTTGTCTGGTACTAATAGGCCCTGGAGGAGCAGTAAGCGAATCTAGGAATGTTTGATGTCAGTGCTCTTGAAATGAATCAGAACTTTGATCTAAACCCTGAGCCTTTAACATTAAATTAATATTAAAATGCCATGCTAAGGGAAAGTTGTATGATTTCTCCAGTCATCACACAGTATGGCCAGTATTCATATATATATGTATTAATGACACTACAAGCAGTTACCAGTGAAGTCAAATTATATGTATAGACTGTCCTAAGACTTGGGCTTATCCTGCAGTACAGAATATTTCCTGATGCTGAGGACTGGCTTCTGACTTCTCTTACCTGCAGTTCCTGATGCTGCTTGACTGGTTAGGAGCTTTCAGTAGAGTCAAGATATTCTTTAGACCAGCTCCTCAAGCAATATTTCCTAATATAGTCTGTCTGCTTTTCATTTTGTTCACTAAGAAGACGTGAATGTAATCCATTCAGTAATTATGTTTTTAAAGTCCTTCTTCTAGAGTTAGCTGTTTGATCTGTCCAAGAAACACAAGCATTAGCTAATCTTGTTTTGATTTAGTAGTTACCATTACTTCATCAAGTCAGTACGGATAAAACATTTTTTTGCAGTCTAAGGACTTCTTCCTCTTCCTCACACTTTTTTTCATCAGCCATGAAAAGCTTTGACTTAGTAACCCCTGAAGAATTAGCCCCTGAAGAACATAGCCAGCCTGGCCTTTCAGTCAGGAACAGGAGAAGTCCAGGATATTTCCAACTGCCCTACACTGGAGGAGAACTCCAGTGGGACCAATTACAGCATGCGAGGAAGGGGGTTGTTCCACCTTAGATTCTGAAACGTAGATCTCTGCATGTGAAAGTAATTTAGCTCTCTAAATAACTAGATGTCTTAATTAGAAGTAGCAAAGTTTTCCAACATTTCTATTCAAATATGCCTTGATTCTTCTGCTTGGGAACCAATTATAAGAATCAGTGTTTCACTTTTTTAAATTGTATAATTTATTTTTTCTTCTCATAACTGACCCTAGTGACAAAGAGGCTAATTAATGTTAATTCTGATGAACTTTCTTAGGTATAGATTCCACAAAGAAAGGGGTTGATGCCACCACATTATCTTGTGTGGATCCCAGAAGAACTTGTCAGGTGATGAAGTCTGAGTTGCTACTGACCTGTGAGGTAAACACAAGGGTAGTAAAAATATTCACACAAAAATTGCAGCACTTAACCAGTCATCCTCTGCCTTCTTTTCTACTCTTTATGGCATATGAGTTTAAATGAGGTGTTTCACCATCCTACTTTTCCTGCTGTTGCATGTCAACTTTGTGGTTTTGCTGCTCAAGAAAGGGGCAAACATTTCTTTCTCACAAGTGAGCATATCAACCTACTTAGTTGAATTGTTTTCTACAACAGCAGAAGGCTGTGGAATTTATGCACAGGACTTTGCAACAGCCCTGTTTCCTTAAGCTATTTTTACTACTAGCTGTACTTATTATTGCCTGGGTTTTTTACAGTGTATATAAAATAACTTACTTTTTGTCAAATCACTGTCACTTTTAAAGCACCCAGTGCAGTAAAATGTAAGTGCTGTATTTCTTGTGGATTTACAGAGCTTCATCCTTTCTACCTTTGGTACAAGTCAACAAGGACTTCTTGCCTGGGATGTGGTTTTAAAAGAGTGGATTATTCTTTTGAAAAGCTTTGATCACTGCAGTCATATTGTTGAACCTTTTATCTTGCTGGTACATTGATTTTAGCCAAAGATTGCCTTTCATGAAACTCTAAACTTTAAAAGCAGCTCAGTTTCAAGGAAAAATATTCTGTGAAACATCTGAAAGCTCAGGTTTGATCTTTTTATGTGCATATTACTTCTGACTTATTTTCAGTGGGAATGGTTGTATAATGCTTGTACTTCTAAAATGTGAATTATTCACTACCAGTATGGAAAAAATTGTGAGAATTTAAAAGTATATGTAAATAATTGCATAATTCTGACTTTAAGTTGTGAAAGGTTTATTTTTTGTTAATTAGTTAACTGGGCAAACCATCTATGTCTTGATGTTGTTATACATATTGAAACACATAATTCAAGGGGTGAATATGTGTCATATGTCATCTTGAATTGCTTTTCTTAATGTCTATTATTCTTTGGTATTCTCTAGATGTTTCTCAACTGGACTACATAAAACACCTTACATATTTTTTAAATTGTGTTGAAAGAAATGCAGGGAAATATATGTTTGCCTGGAAGGCATAACAAAGAAAGATTTGGAGTGTGTAATATAAGAATTATTACTATATTGCATAATTTCTATCATAAGTGGGATATTGACTAAATAGACATAAGAAAGCATATTTGAATTATGTGACTCCACTCTACTCTTGTGTGTGTTTCTGGGTTTGAAGCACTAAATTTTGTGCTACTGGTACTGTCTAACTATTAGCTTTATTATGTAAATTTTAGCAGAGCATAAAACAGCAGGAGAAAGCCTTCACATTTATTTTTCTCTCCAAACAAAATAAATCTGAAGCAAGTTGTTCTGTAAAGGAAATGCAAGACTGCAACTACAAGATAGGTCTGAAACCTCATCTGAACAGCCAGCAAGGAAAGGAAATATCTGTGTTTAAGTAAGCAATGATCTAAGTCAAGGTCAGTCTGTTCTCCCAGAGCACTCCTGTATTGATATTATGTTCTCTCTAAAAGCTGTATCTCAGAAGTCTTCATTGTAGGAGATATTCCCAAATGATAGCCAAATGTGATAAATATATAGAGCTTTCTGGAGCACTGGACTTTTACAGCTAAAGCATGTACAAATTAAGGTCTTGATTTAATATTTATGTATAAATTCATATTCTTGAGATTTTCTTTTCTAAGAGTGTCTTAAATGTTTTATATTTACTCATGTCTAGAATTAAAGGAAAAGAATAAAATACTGCTTTACATTTCAATTTTCTAAGGTTCCCTTAATAATGCTGAACATTTACCATTTGACCAGAGGGGAAAATAAAACTTTTTGTCATATCTAAGTCCTGCTGTTAAGCTCTATCAATTTCTTCATTAGAATTAATATGTAGGAATTAAGATAAATTTTCCCTGTCATAATTGGATAAGAATCTACAAAAAAAATGCATGATTCCAAATACAGTTGAAAAATCGATTTCTTACATTATCTTTCAACAATCTGTGTGATTTGGGCAGCAATTGAAAGGAGTACTATCTTGTAATTGTAAAAAAAAAAATTAAATGCAGCCTAAGATTTTTTTTTTTTTAATTACAGCTAATAGTGTCCTTTTTTTTTGGTGGAAGAGTAAAAAGCAGTTTTAATTCATTTATGAAGCCAGTAGAAGCCTTATTGAAGTGTTCCCACTCAAATAGCTCTTTAAAAAGTGGCTCTCACAATTACAAAATTCTTCTCACAGAAAGGATTATTGGTTTCTTTGTATGTTCATTTGCTATAATTTGGTCTTCCAGTCTCACACTCTGAAGTTGAAGTTTCAAAAGCCAGTGTATTGCTAAGCAGTACATGCTTCTCTAACACCTTCTTTATCTTTGAGTACATTTGTTTGTTTTTTACATTTAATGTCAGGCTCAATAAGCCTGTTTTTGTCAGGAGGTATTCCAGTGTTCACTAGTGTTTTTCTGGGGCATTTTGGTTTGTCTATGTTCTTCACTCATTTTACATTCATATCTGCAGGTTTGTTTTCTGTTCATTCTATTTGTAACAAATTCATTCATTTCTGCAAATATGAGACGTAGGTTAGTTTGTCAGATTATTTTTTTAGGCATTAACTGCTTAAAAAAATAAAGCCTTTAAAGTCTCTCTGTGAAAGCCCATGAGATCTCTGGCAAACCCATGTTAAATTATTTTCACGTCATAGGATTTTGCCTGTTAACTGTGCCAGCATTTAATTTCTTAATTCCAGCATCACAGAATACTCTTGAGTTGGTATCATCCAGTCCAGCTGTAAAGTCAATGGGCCATAAGTGGATCAAACCCTCCACCTTGGTGTTAGGAGCACCATTCACTAACCAAATGAGTTAAATATTGTTTAATCCTATAGACAGCCACGTTTAGCTGAGGTGCACTAAATCTAGGACTCAAGCATATATTTCAAGCCAATCTTGTAAGCACACTCAATTATATAAGCAGTAAAGATATGAAAGATTTTCTACAGAACTTATTCTCACTTCTGTAGAACCATATCTTCAGATGGGTGGGATAGCATTCCTGGAGATGCTATCATAGGTGCATATTGTGTGATAAAAGCAGCAGCTATTCTGTATTGGGTTGTGTGCCCTAATCCACATTCAGCTTGCAGAGCCAAATTCCTGATGTCCAGAACTATATGACAGGTGACTCCTACAGAACTTACTAGTTATTTTTCTCTGCTTAGCCTAGGAAAATAGTGAATTTAGTAACCATCAGCCTAAAGTGTCACACAACTAATCTTTCCCTACAATAATTCATTGTCAGTATGCAGATAAACAAGAATGTTAAAAAAGGGTTTAAAAGTATTACAAAAATGTTGAAAGTTAAAGCGAAAAAATCTTTAAATCTTTACTGCAGATACTATTGAACTATACTCAGATTCAAAATGCTAATGCCAGACTTGGAGAAAGATGTGAAGCACCCAGGTGTAATGAAGTGGAGACAATGTTTTGCTGCTTTTTTATGCCTATATTTGTTAGTAGTGAAACATAAGGATTCATTCTAGTAAGAGTTTCTCGCTCTAACTCTCTTAGCAGTAATTCCAAATATGCTAGATTTTGTTGTTTGACAACTCCTGAATACTCAATATTTCCATTGTTACTGGATACAAATTTATGGGGCAGGGAGAAGCTAAAAAGGCTATAGAGCATTTTTATTATTGCTCAGCACAGTGCATGTGACTAAGAAAAGGCGTGAGCACTGTGCATTTTCACTACCCTCAGCCTCAGCCTGATTCATGCACACTGTGGCCTTTCCACCTTCATAAAATATTTGTAAGTCTTTTTATTGTGTACTCAAGATTTCTAGGCCAGTTATTTCCAGGAAAGCATATTTTAAGTCAGAACTCAGAAAGCACTGTCAGAACATAAACTTCCCATACCCTAAGGCCACCCATTAGATTCTGCTGCTGCTAAAAGTCTGAAGCAGTTGGAAACTGGACCCCTATGGACAACTGAGTGAGGTTAATATCCCCAGCTGCTTAGAAGCCAGCTCCTGAAGCAATGCTGCTCTGATCTCCTGGTGATCATGGTGAATAGGGCAATCCCCTTATATATCTGGTCTGGCAATGCACCTGGACCTGGCCTCCGTGGTGTTTCCCACACAGCTGGCTGGGGTGGAGGAGTCCAGGGCCATGAGGTAGGGAAGCTCATACCCACATCTGTCCTGTTTCCACTCAGTTACTTTACACTAATTGCAAACATGTCCTTTTTCTTTCTACCTTAAGAACAGGGAGGGTTCTTCAAAGGACTCCTTTTCAAGGAGATATGTGGGAATTTTAGGTGTGAATTCTTTAAAAGCTTTTTGTAGTTTTATTGACAACACACTCTTGGTACATCTTTGAAAATACGGCTGCATTCACTTAACCCATAACTAGAGAATCAGTTTTTGAATAAAAAATGATGTTTTGGAGGAAAAAATGGAGGCTCAAAAAGTTTTCTCCTTAATTTTCTAAAATTGTTAAGGATTTTATATTCAAAAAATAATTTTGCAACAGTAGCACACCATACTGTTTATATTTAGGCTTTCTTGAAGGTATTAAAACTCTTTGATGTGAAGGTTATCTTGTAATTGAAAGTGTGTGCACAGTACATACTGGAAGAAATTCTAACTCTGCCTACAAAGGAATTGCATTATTAAGCATTTCGTGCATGAGTGAGCTGGGACTGTGATGTTATTCAGAGTCACACTGCTTAAACTCAGATACCAAATCAATGAAATCTGCATCACAGTTCTAAGCAAATCTTGAATCCAGACAAGCAACAAAACTAAAGTCCAGTAAGAAAATACCCTAAGTGGAAAATACCCTAAGTGCTGTTTAAATGTTAACAGTAAGGAAGATTTACAGATCATGAATTTGTTTGTCTTGACAAGCAACTGCTGCCAGTAAAAACAAGACAGAAAAGCAGTTCTTTTACTGACTGAAGCTGACCTCTGTCAGTTACTTTGCCAGAGAAAAAAATCACAAGATTTCACTGTGATCATGAATAGGCTCATAAATACTCAAATCTCTGCCTCGTATTTTGAAGTATTCATATTTCAAACACATATGAATTAGTTTGGTAAAATTGAGTTGTGCTGATTTCTTGGCAAAGGAGTTGATTACTATATTATGCAAAACCTCTAGTGCAAATGTATGTGAATGTTTCTGGAGTTCCAAAAGGTTAAATGTTGTACTGTGATGACAGCAGCTGGGGAGACAAGCCTGAATTTGTGCACAGTATACAGTCCCAACTCTGTTCACAAATTTATGCCACTGTAGGATGCAAGACATCAGGTCTGCATACAGCTACATTGTTGTCTGGCTGTGGGAACACTTCCCCAGTCATCTGGTGCTTCAGCAGAGTTCATCAAAGCTGTTATTTCTATGTATGAGGAAAGGAGGAAGAGCAAAGCTAGAAGCAGTGGGAAGCCTGTCACTGAGTCTGTCTGCATCACATCATCCGTGTGAACTCAGTGTGCCAAGAGTCCCAGGGAAGTGGGCAAGGAGGCAAAGTCTTTTCACCGCTCCACAGAGGGTGCTGCTGCCTGCAGGTGTGGTTGAGCTGCTGAGGAGGGGATTAACCCTCACAGTGTGAGGATATTTGGATCAGAATAGGAGCAGGTTAGGCTATTGGATCGGGCATGCGGGGAGTGAATGCATCTCTTTGCCAGACTACAAAAGAAAAAAATTGTTTGGAAGGTTACAAGAATTTTAGAATGTTAAAGGCCTAAAAATGTAACTACTATTCACCACTAAAGAAACTCTGTTCAGAGTAAAGGTCTTATATTGAGAGAATTTTGTAACACGCCAGTTAGGTGATTAATGTGTAGTTTTTTGCAGGATATGAAGGGCTTTGAGTTTTAACAATTTGCAAAGAAAATCTGATGTGTTAAACCAGTTATGAAATACAAGTCAATGTTGATGGTCTTTAACAACATAGTATGACTTTTAGACAATTATTTTTTTAAAATATCACTGCAATACAAGTGGGTCTTAATGGAATTTTTATTCTGAAAACTGCCTACCAACTTATGCATATGTAGGCATATATGTTTACAAAAAAAAAACTCCCAACAGACTAAGCAACTGTCTCCTTGTACTGTGGGAAAAAGAAGAAAAGTATAAGAATATGCTGATAATAAAGAAGAGAGGTTTAAGAAGTTCATTTGTTAGGATATTTACTGAATTTTTAACCATGTGGTGTAAGTCTTTCCAAATAAATTTTAGTTTTCTATAAAATCTCCTAGAAAATTAGTATGGTGTCTGAAATAAATAGAGGTATAATTTGATTACGTGGTCAATTTTGCAGTGCTAAAAGTGGAAACAAAAAAAAGAAACAAAAGATCCCCAAGCTTGATGTTTCCTTTACTGCAAGTACCAAATAGAATAGGAAAAAATTTGCTTAATGGAAGTGTTGAAATACATTGTGACATGTCTGAAAATCAGATCTAAAAAGTGTGTAAATTTGCTAGCTGTAAGTGAACCATATACCTGCTAAATACTTACTAGATACACATACATAAATACATACATTACTGTAAATTATAGGTGCTATGGTACATTCTTTTCTTAAACAGGTTTGGAATCTAACATTTGGAATTAATGCACACAAAACAAGGAGTTTTGTTAAGCAGGTGTCACCTTCGAAAAGTAAGGATTAAGTCTTACCGAGATAATTTGCTATTTCTTCATCAGTTTTTGTGTTAATTCAGGAAGACTACTGTGGAGATTATAAGAAATGAAGAAGCATGCTCAGATTATGCATATCCTGGTTTCTGCCTTGAATGCAGTGTTGATTGTTTCCCAAAGATGCAGCAATTCATGTGTTACCACTTTCCAATGTACATAGGCACATAAACAGGAGCCAAAAGTCTCAAAAAACCTGGAACTCTTTGATAAGGGCAAATTTCAATTTGAATTGAAATTACTTTTCATAAAAAAACTGTTAATATATATCTACCTGGCTGTTATAAGCAGTAAATCTCTTAAGAACAAAGGTTGTTATAATATTAATTTGATCAAAATAATAATATTTATTGTATTACATAATCTCATATGGTAAAGAACAACATAGAATAGTATATATTTGAGATGTTAGCCATCTTTTCACATAAAAATATTGCCAGTGTATTTTTGCATGAGGGACAGTGTCAGTGGAAGAGATGTTCCCTGGCAAGTCATCAGTAGACAAAGGATGTCTTAATTGAAGAATAGTAGATGGAAGAAATGTGTGGGAGAAAGACTAAGAGCAAATGCACAAAGGGTGAAGGGGGAGCACAGCTATCTCTGAGGATGAAGGAACAGATGTATGGGTATATAGCTACTCAAAATTCTAAAAAAATTACACACATATTCATAAGGAGAAATAAAATATTCATTTTCAGTCTGTATTTTTCTGCAGAATTTTCTTTTTTGTTTTTTCCCCATCATAAGAGCTTAGACAATGAAGAAGGTAAAAAACCCAATATTGATATTAATTTAGATGTAAGCATTTTGTTTCCATGAAAAATGCGATAGATGTATCAATAAACATGCTGAAGTCTGTAAGGATTATAAAGAAAATTTTATAAGTAATCTGATTTTGAATGAAGTTTTAGATTTAGAGATTAATTTACCTTTGTATCTTCAAAAAAAATCAAAATAAGCATATTGGAACTTTTAATATTTGATCTGTAAGGCTTGTAGAAATAATAAGTTGTGTGTTTTCAGCTTCCATTGAATTTACCTGGCACTCATTACAGAACTGAATTTTATAGAAGAATACAGATAGAAAGGAGAAAGGATAGACAGAAAAATCATTAAAAGTCTAGAATGAATCTCAAAACTGAATAATCATGTATTTTTTCAAAACTAAATATTATTATCTCACTTGAGGTACCAAGTGAGATCGGTTTCCTCCTTCACATATCTGTTGGTAACCTATGATTCTGGTAGGAGGGAGAAGTAGTGTAACAGATGAGAAGACGGGGAAGAAGTTTTTGTCAGATACAGCTGGTTTCATGAAATAGACTCTGTGTGTCGGAACAGAAGATTAATTCTATGACTGACATCTACCTGGGGCTGTCTTGTCTGACATGACAGAAACTGTGTGAAAAGCTAGGACTGAAATATCAGGCCATGTAAATGTCATAGTGGTTATGCATTACACATTCTGTCATGGGAAATTAAAAGGTTAATCACAATCCCTGTTTTCCAAAACAATACACTTTCCAATTTTTAAATGTTTTGTCAGCAAAAGGAAAACAATGTCTAGGGGAACATGGAAGAAAACAATAAACCCTTCTAACATCTGTTCTGGTTTTTACTCATATGAAATAAGCCCAGGAAGATGCAATGGATTTGAGAATGTTTGCTGGGTGTGCTCAGCTATGGTTCAACCTCAAGGGCACAATAAACTTAGAACAAGTGCTTAGAAACAGATCAAAGATCCAATGAATTATTTTGCATTTTTAACCTCTGACCAAAACACCATATCCTGAATACTGTTGCTGCTAATTGGAGAACTAAAAGATAAGTAGCATACAGGGACAACCATTGCCATAGGAAAGTAAAACTGTGATTAATTATGGCATATTCCCTTGTCTATTCAATTATGTTTATGTAAAATTTTTTAAAATTCTTTCAGCAATAATATTAGAACTTTTCCCCTATTGAGTTACATTTAAATTCATGATTATGCAAATTTGAAAGGTGAGAATGTGCATAAATATCTATTGAGCTTATTGCTACCTACATAAAAAAATAAGCACAATCTCAGTGAAAGTTGTTTGTTTACATTTTTCACAGTTTAGTGGCAAAAGTTAAATTTGTTTTGAAATGTAGGTCCATTTTGAAGAGGTCAATACTTACACAACTCCATTTTCAATTTACACAATGGTCTATAACCCAATGATATTTCTTTAAAGTTCATTGAAAAGTCAATATGTTCTTTTCAGTCTGTCTTGAATAATAAGATGGCTCTGGATCAAGTTAGCTGTCTGTTAATTGTTGATGATAAAATGATTTGTATAAAATGATACAAAATACTTTGAATTATATGTATTCAATTTGATGACATTTTTTGTTTTCTCATGTTTTGGTGACTAGTTACCTAAATACGTGAAATACTTTCTAACGCTATCACAAACTTAAGAAATAGGGAAAAAAGTGCTACTGAATTTCATGAACTGAAATTGAAATTCATATCAATTCAGCACATTTCAACAACCAAATACAACTGAATAGTGAATAAATGCTTTCATTTGCATGTATAATGGTTTCCTTAAACAATAACAGAAGTGCTTCTTTATACATATGAAAATTCTAGGATACAAATTTAATTGAAGTAAATAGGGTTTTGTTATATAAATTAATATTCTTAAATCCTTTATCTTGTATACTGACAAGTCTGTGTCTCTGACCAGATTGCTCTTCTTTCTATTGGTTCAACCATGTACTCAGTGAAGTGGAACTAGGAACTTGAAATTCATTCAAAATTTCAGGATACATTTGTAACCATTTACTTGGTAGTAAAAGCGTTATGATCTACAAAAATCTACATTTTATGCTATTGCTGGATTTAAAGAGAAAAATATGAAAGTAGAAAATTATTCCTTTTAAAGCTAATTGTAATCTTTGTTTATTATTAAAAGGAAAGCCTCTTGATTGTCATACATGGGTATGATCCATAGCTTTAGATTCAGAAGAAATTCTGGTCGTAAATTATTTTAGCATCAAAATATGACTTCTATATTTTTCTTTTCCTAACCTTTCAATCTTGCTTTTTTACAATATATAGTGGTGGACATTTATTCCTATTAGTTTGGTCTTTCATGGCAAATATAACAATTTCAGAATTTACAGCCCTATTGTGTAACAAAAAGACTAATACTCAGAGACTGACCTTTATTAATTGCCTGTAATTTGTGAGCTGGCACCTTAGGGTTTGGTATGTTGCTTTGTAATTTTTTTCTAAATGAAAAACTCCTGCTTAATGTAATCAGTAGCAATTAAAAGAATTACATATGGCATTTTCCTTTTTTTAGCATAAGGTCAAGAATAAAAATCGTGATGCCATTTCATTAAAATGCAAATATGTCAACTAAAATTTAGATAACTGAGTATTAATGATTTAATTAACAGGATGAAACCTTCCTAAAAGCAAAGAGAAGATTCCTTAATACCAGTCTGAGCACAGGTAATAACTGATTTCAATGGAGAAATACTGTCTTCAGTAAGAAAGTCTTTTCATAAAATCATGAGCTTGAATATTTAATGGTTTATCTTTAGTGAATATATTCATGAGAAAATAAAAGGCTGAATAAAATTGAAAGAAAACTATCAGCTGTATCACAATTTCAGGTTAGGCCATTTAGATTTACTTCAATAGTTTTTCTAAATAAAGCTTTGATATGTTTCATGAAAGAAAAGTGCAATTTGCTATTAAATTGATCTATTTACATAAGTTTTGAGAGGAATAACCATTCTTGGTAAAAAAATAAGCACTTGTACTCTATATTGCTCTGAACATTAATGATTATGTGCCAAATTCATCTAGCAAATACATTTCTCTCCTGTAATTCCAATAGAGTTGCTGTTGCTGAACTTGGAGATTAATTTAGTTCTGTGTGCTTCAAGATAAATGACTAAAACTATAAGAGACGCTAGTCCTCAAACACCAGTAATAAGCATATCAATTTAATATGCAGGTCCTCAAAACTTTTGTCTATTTGTCTTTTAATTCTGGAGTTACCCATAGCAGACAGGTAAAGATTTTAAACTTTGTTTATAAAGTTAACTTGTGTGTTTCAAGACATCTCTATAACTGCTTAAGCATTCACAGTGCTTAATGGTTAGGTTGTACAGCAGCAGATACTAATACTTGTTGTTCAAATGTATAAACATTGTTACTCCGGTTTTGGACATGTGCAATGGCTTTTAACAAAGTTTGGATCATTTTCTTAATTTCCTTGCTTGAACCCATTGACCAAGTGATGTCAGGATGGCTATGAAGGAGGCTGTGCACAGCCTGAATCAGTTGTATCCACTGCAGCTTTCCAGGTATCTGAATGAAAACATTAAGCTGTAGTTAAAGCTTTTCATAAAGCTTGTTTACAGCCAGGAAGCTGCATGTCTAAAGCGACTTAGTGGACAGAAGCAAACACGGCATTTCTTTAGCATTTAAGTACAACTTGTAACTCATTTAGGCTTCAAAATCATGAGAGTTCTCTCTATGTCATTAACACATCAGTTGTCTACTAGAATCTCTGGGTATTTAGGTACAACTTTCCAAGTGTTGTGACACTGACTTTTGCTACTTTGTGCTATGCCACCATTTTCTTTCACTTGTTATGGTCCACAGTTGAGTCCCTCTCATTTAATTTATCTTGTTAAATAGTAAAGAGCTGTTAACACTGAGCAGTCATATTATGACATTTGCTTTTTTGAGTCCATTAATAAAATAACATGGAAATAAACAGAATTCTAGGGAATTCTTCTCACTTGCAGGACTACTGGATTAGCAATGTGCCAAGTAAAGCTATGGATGAAGAGTTTTCATTGGAAATACAGAGATATATGTAGCCTATGGTGGTTTGAGGTTAGGCAGCCACGAGTGGCAGTGGAGCAGTGGGGTGTAAGAGAAGACTGACAGGGAGCCTTCTGAAGTACCTCTTCACTTGAGCAATATTAATGTCTTGGAAGCTGCTCTATTTAGATTAATCAAAAATTCATGTTAGAGGAAAAAACACATTTTTGCATTAGATCTCTATTTCTCTTTCATAATTTTGAAAGATGATCATTGCTGGAGCAATAGTAAAAAAGTAATTATTTACAGTGCCGGTGAAGAAGTCTGTTCCTAGTCAGTTCTGTGAAAATAAAATTAAGCCAGACCAGTGTTCAAACACAGAATATTTTTTTGACTCTTGAATATTATATTCAAACACAAAGACATTCAGAAAACAGTTTAAAAAATAGTCTTCTAATGGTACAAATATCTGTAAACAAATTATTCTGTCATATTAACTGCTGCACATCTACATTAGTCTAAAATAAGAATATGTTTTCAGGTATTGTATGGCTACTCCTTATGAAGTAGCAAGATTGTTTGCTCATGGCTATTGCTAGATTCCAGTAATATCTGTTGATAAATATTGGTTCTTCTAGTGATGATGTCTTAATAGTAACCACTGAAGTTATGTAAACTTCATAATCTTATTTAATCAGCACTGAATAGAAAGATGATTTTTAAATTAACAGTATAAATTATTACATTTATGTTAGGTCACTAAAAATTGCCATATTTAGGGAGTTTCTGAAGACTGCTCATTTCTAACATTACTGTATTTTAGAAGAGTATTATTCCAATTGTTCATCTCTCAATATGCAGAGATTATTATTTAATACATTTCAGTCAAATTGTGGAAAGAGGAAAACTCGCTGACACTTCTGAGACCTCTATTCACCAATGTCTTTATTATAACAGTTTCTCAAATGTAATTGCTCTGAAATTCATTTTCTAATCCTACAGATTCAATTGTTGGCAAAAGATTGAATTAGGAATAAGAGCCTAGATACTCGGAGGATTCTCTGAGGACTTGGATTTAGGTATTGCTGTTGTGTTAGCAACTACACAGTAGTTGTGCCTTTGACCTTAGTTTAATTGCAAAAGATGGTCTGTAGTAAGAATTTGTATGAAATGTAAATAAATGTAAACCGGTGTATTAACAGGCTAATTTATTCATTAGAATAACAATAACAAAACAAAAGTAGTATTCATTGATAAAAACCAAGCGTATGTTGAGGCTGGGAAAGCACTGTAGCTGTGTGGTTCCTCCAGTAAGCATTTTGGCATGCAAAGTTACAACTCTGGCAGAGGAAATGCAAATGAATAGGGGGAAAAACAAACTGGAACACTGTTACTGGGTTGTCGGCATCAAAGTTTCTCAGTGATCAGAGACTTGGGACCAATTTAAATCAATTTTTTTAAACTGGCACAGAAGTGAAGTTCTGCTGAAAATTCCAGTGAGCAAAACTGGAGGACACAGTAGATAAAGGAGTCAAAATAGCCATGTAGTCAGAAGTGAATCATTTTGAGGATGATGATTTGCTCTTTTATAAGAAAACCTCCTTAAGGATTTTCTTTATAATAATGTTTCACTGTTCTACTGAGTTGAAGTTATGTGTGAAAGTGGTTTTAACTTTTGAATGAGTAAACCAATTTTCCATCAGTTATAATACTGTGTGGTGAGGTTGAGGAAGGATGGCTGGGGATAATATTAGAGGAAACTGGGAAGTTATTTCCACATCATAATAGTAGTTACAATGGTATGGAAATTATGGGGTTGCTGCTTCCTGGATGGAAGCTGGCATGCTGGCATGCTCAAAACCTATTCTGCAATGATTCTCTATAATACCATCTGCAAACATCAGCACCTGCTAAGGGGCATGAAATGGAGGGTGAAGCAGAGTGGGGACACCGCAGCCAGGCTCAGTTGAAATCCTTGCGGGGAGGGGAACTCGGTGGTTCTTTGCAGCTGAGAATCCATGTAACACCTGGCAGTCAGGGGAGAGGGCAGAAGATGCTTTGCTGCCAAGCCAGCGACTGGGCCAAAATTGCTCTCCTCAGAGGAATTTGCTTTTTTATAATCTAATTGTAATATTGATGCACACCTGCATTCCAAAGGTACCTGCCTCCAAGGTGCAACCAACCTGCACTTGGCATGTGCTCTGTATTTTATTGACTGTACACCCATCAGTAACAAAGGGATAAATGACTAGAGTCACTCAAGTTCCACCTAACATTAAGAAATAGTACAAAAGTAAGCTGAGAATGGGGAAAAGTTAGGTAAGACTCCATCATAGTATTGAGATCAGTTGATGGCCTGAACTTGTATTCTCCCCTGTGGAGACACCTATTGGGTAAGAATGATACTCTGTGTACACTGAATACTCTAACTGGGGATTAGAACTTGTCTGTGTATTTCTTTGAATACATTTTTGCAGTCAGATGCTATCATCGTCAATCCTTGAACCTTAACCTGCCACAATTTTAGATTAAAAAATAGTGTGATTGTGTTGGTTTAAGTCCTTTATGGGCGCTGGCGCTCACCACCAGCAGGCAACATACTCAAATAAAGTAGAAGATCCACTGAGAGATCCTAAAGTGGGAAGATCTGCTGAGGGGTCTCCTTTATGCTGTTGGTGTGTCCCTGAGTAAGTCAGTCAAAGTGCTCTCTGATCCAGCAGGACTGCTCAGTGAAGGTTCCCCCAACAGGATGCTAACAGAATGGTCAGGCACAAGGGTCTCAGCTTTCCTGGGGTGCTGACAGACAAATTAGACTATAAGGGTTGAGGAAATCTCCCTTTCCACGTGACAGAGGACTTTGTAGATACTTGCTATACTGTTCAAGAACATACAAAACTAGAGAATGATACTGTCCTATGCTTTTAAGAAACTTATATATAGAGGATATGGGTCCAATGTGATTAACTTATTACTGATAAATAAATCCAGACCAAAAAAAAAATCTGCTATAAATCTGCTATTAAAACTAAAGAAGGAATAAAAAGGGGAATTCTGTAGAATGGGAATAGCCCATAATTCCTAAAAGAGCAAGTGCATTTGGTTTAGTGCTATGAAAAGAGCAAACCAATATCTAGAAACTTAGGGGGCTAAACACTAAACATAATTTTCTTGTGTGTAATTTGTGCTTACTTTGTTTTCTAGCAAACTAAATTGAAATCAAGACAGCTTATCTCAACTGCTATAAATTCTGCTACTATATTCTGCTATGCAAAATTAATGAACAAAATAACTAAATAAGGAAGCACTCTAAATGAACTAAGCAGCACAATTATACCACGACAATTAAAGTGAGATAATGCAAATCCGTCCTGGGAATATTTGCAATGTGTGCAAAATAAGTGTGAAAATGAAAGCATATGGCTATTTCTCACCAAGTACTCTTGCTCACAGTACTGTAAACAGTCACGAAAAAAAGTGGCAGCCAACATGATATGTTGT
Source organism: Taeniopygia guttata (assembly GCF_048771995.1). Classification (NCBI taxonomy): domain Eukaryota; kingdom Metazoa; phylum Chordata; class Aves; order Passeriformes; family Estrildidae; genus Taeniopygia; species Taeniopygia guttata. The sequence goes on along the minus strand of NC_133028.1, from coordinate 21,333,633 downwards.
AACAGATTTTATTCAAAAATGCATAGAAAGGAAGTAGGAACTAAATTTTCAATAAGGCAGAGCTGAGAAATCAAGGTACATGGATTAAATATCTGAGGGGGTAAATATTGCCAATTAATACATTCGTATAGTCCAATAGATCTCTTGAAAAATTATATCAAGACCTGTTCCTAGGCATCTACATGAATGACAACCTTGGATTTTCCCAAACATACTGTCCACTCAGTGCAGAAAAATATTCTTCAAATTTTAAGAAGCACAAAAGTTATACAGAATGAAAAATAAGGTTTATTTTTTTTTCCTAATCTGCTCTTCATACATGCTCACTAAAACATAATATCAGATATTTGGGGTTTAATATTTTCTACTAAAGCAAACACCAAAATCATTCAGCTTTACTTGGTTGATGTGTGGGGGGTATTGTTTGGAGTAGTATTTCGTATTTTATTTTGATTTTTGGCTATTTTTCCTCCTTCTATGGGAAAACAATAATATTATTTTTCAGGTTATTCTTACAAAAATAAAGCAGAATCCAGAAATGAAAATAGTAACCTCATTGAATATAGATGTGAAGGAGGAAAATGAATAATTTTTTGTGTGTAAAAAAATATTGTTTTCACTGTGAGAAAAACTGTGAGGAAAGAGGATAAATGCCTAGGAAGAGTATTCTGGTGGCTCATGGTTGATGGCAAGCTGAATCAGCATTGTGCCCTGGCAGCCAGGAGGGCCAGCTGTGTCCTGGGGTTTCATCAGGCACAGCATCCCCAGCCAGGTAAGGGAGGGGATTGTCCTGCCCTGCTCTGGGCTGGGGCAGCCTCAGCTCAAGAGCTGGGGGCAGTTTTGGGCACCACAACATAAGAAACATTTAAAGCAAATGGCTGAGTTTGTTCAGCTTGGTGAAAGGAAGACTGAGGGGGGAAATAGCCTCAGTCTCCAACAGTCTACAACTTCCACACAAAGGCAAGGGGAGGGGCAGGCACTGATTTCTTCTTTCCAGTGACCAGTGACATGACCCGAGGGACCAGCACCAAGCATGTGGTTGGTTAAACCTAAATTCCTCATCACCCTTACTTTACTTTAGTTTGCCCCTCTGCAATTGTCTCATTAAAAAGAATTGCAGGTAAGATTTTGTTGAATTCCAAGCTTCATCATCTGACTTTATCATGCCTCATATGAATATTACTTGAAAGATAATATAGTAACTCCAAAACAAAAACAAAAACAAAACAAAAACAAACAAACAAACAAAAAAGACAAGCATATTATTTATCTGCTTGAGCTGGTTAATATTCTCGCAAATTGGCTGGAATCACTAAACAGGAACCAACACAGGTTTTAATGAAATAGCATTATTCTTTATTGTCCATGGAAATAACTAAGACATGTAGATATCCAAAATCTAGAAGTCACAAAGAAGAATGAAAAGTGGCAAATAAAGCCCCCTTTTTTCAACTGTTAAACTGTTTCTGTCACACATAATGAGTGCTATATAAAAATCCATTTAACAACAATGTCACTGATCTCTGTCTTACAGATCCTTCCATGACTGATGTTTCACAACTACATAAAGATCCAGGGACGAAAGCAAATTTGACACAGTCTAATCACATAAAGAGTTTTGCAGTCGATTCAGATGCATTTCCCAGAGTGTTGCTTCTTATGCTATTTCTGTTTAAAACGCTTATATACTTAATACATATTTGTAATACCTAAGAAGTAATCTTGTCCATTCAAACTCCACACATACTAATTTCCTCAAACTCTTGAACACTTTATAGTGCTAATTATGTCTATTACTGTCATTTACTTTGAAATTATATGTGGGCTCCCTTCTGAAACAGAAATCCCCAATTTTGCTTAGTAATGAAGAAAGTTCTATTTCAGTAAAGCTTTCTGATCTAATGGCTCTGATTTCATTTAGAAATAATAGATTTACTTGTACAAAGAATGGTGACACATATGTTTAATGCAGATAACTGCTTATCAAATTTGTTCTAATTAGACATTTTTGTATTATAGGATTAATGTAGACACTTTGGGGACACTGCACAAGAAGAATATGTAATTCACAAGTGAGATGATTTTTTAAAAGCAATTTTGCATTTTTTTCATGCTGTTTCTCCAATGTATACGGGGTTAAATATAGTACTAAAAATCGTCAATGTCACTAGAATAAAGCTGAGAATCCTTTGATTCTAATGAAGTTTGAACCTGATACATTGCATATGTCTGTGTCTTTCTTTGTGCATTTATGAATTTGTTCATCTTTTCATTAATATGAATCCAAATTCAATCATCTTTTTGTTACAAAGAACTAATTTACATAATTGTGCACCATAGTTTCCATTGTAAAGCACCTTGGAAAAAAAATGAATTACTAGAAAAACAGGCCTCTTATTCCATTAGTCTGAGAATGAGACAAAATGGCTTTTTACTTGATGAAGATGGAGACACACTTCATTTACAGTTGTGTCCTCATGCTGAAGGCATGGCTAAAGATAAAATCTCTAATCCTAATCAGGTTGAAACATTTAAATCCTGAGGAGAATCTGCACTTAAATCATTATAAGTATCTTTTAGTTTTGTTTTGAGTTTATTTGTGTCAGAGAAAGCTAATTCCTTTTGGTAAGATAAACATGGGATAAGCAGTCTTGTGTTATACAATGCCATGAGGCTGATGTACTTAAGATCTTTCTTTGTGCTGTGCTGAACTGTAAAAATACCTGAAGCCAATTTAAGGCCTAATAATCATCTACATCAAAATCATTGTAGAGAAGAAAAAGTGGAGGGTAGACTTGGTCTTTCAAGAATGTTAAAAATTACAAGAACAAGGAAGGGTCACTAGGTTTTCATGAACATTTTGGATAAAATTGGAAAGCTTTATGAACCTTTATTGAGGAATTTTATCAGAAAAAAAAAATCATTAACTGCTTGCTTTTAGGAAGGAGATGAAGGAGATAAGAGAACCGGAATTGAGTGGAAGGAATCAAATTCGAAAAGTCACATCACAGTAAAACAGAGATTTAGGAAAGAAGGACAGATAAGTTCAGAATATATTATATGCCTTCTATTTGTTTTAAGTCAGGGGCTAGATTTAAAGATACAAAGCTATGACATTATTTTATATGAATATACACATTTTGAAAGAAAATCTAAGGAAGAAGATAGACAGGAAGAGTAATATTGAGAATTTTTTTGTGGGAAACCCAAAATATCATGGTGTTATACTGATAAGAAGGGGAGAAACACATGAGAAATCTGATCAGTTCGTTTTTCTGAGGATATCAGAAACACTTATTTTGTAGAAGAAGAAAAATTATAGTAGAAGGTAAATTTTAAAAGAAACCAGAGAAATCAATTAGTGATTTATGCAAGCCACCTAAGCTCCATAACTCAGAGATATTGCTGGATATTTGATGTACTCAGGTATTAATTTATTTCTGTGTAATAACAAAAAGTCTTCCTGCCCTATGTTGCATGTTAGCATTCACATCCTGAGCCATTTGCTCGGAGACTGTTAGGTACATAAGTGTCTCAAATCAGTCCAATCCCCAGCTGAGCACTGTTCTAGTTCAACCCCAGCCAGCCACTAAGTGCCACACAGCTGCTCACTCACTTTACAGGTAAGGAAAGCAGATGCTGGTTTGACTCCAGGATGGAATGTCAAATCCAGTATGACTGCCAAATTGTGAGGCATTTTAACAGCTTATAATATCTGAAGTCTTAGGGAAGTCAAGGTGACTCTTGGTGAGATAAGTACTGCTAGTGATTAATAAGGTCATCGCAGTAAACTGATAATCTACATGTCACTTTAAAAATAATTCACTTATTAGTAGAAAATAACAAGATCACACCAGCCTCAACAAATCTGACATTCGTGTTGAAAAAAAATGACAGTAATTGGATAACAACTTTTGCTGCAAAGAAGGCATTACTTTAATAATAATTCTATTTTATACAGATATTAAAAATTGAAACAGCAGCTAAATCAGAAATGGAAAAATACATTAGTATAACAGGAATATTCTTCAGTCTAATGAAAATTAAAATAATAGGACATAGAGAAAAAACACAAAAGTTCCTAAATAAAGTGATGAATGAGCCAAGAAAAGAAGCATGTCTGAAAATAACTTGATGACAGAGAAGTATTAACTATCTTAATTAGAAAGTACTGGAATTTTTATGTCAAACAGCTTAGATTTTGCCTAGCAATTGGAAACCCAGCGGGACTTATAAAGTGCATTTTTCTATAATAGCAGTCTGTAGAAGTATCAGGAAAAAATGCAGAGAATGCACATTTCAGATCCACATAATGACATCCATCACATCCCTGTAGGGGTACTAGAAAGAGATGTTTAAGTTATGTACCAATCTCATTTTGCTGATAACACTTTTCATCAGAAAAGATGAAACAAATGTGACTTTCAAAATTTAATCATGAAGGACAAGGACATTGGATAACAGCAACCACTTTAAATGTCTCAGGAACTTGCACTGTAAATGTGCATGTTATCAACTTGAAGGCAGACCAACATACTTCAAGGCAAACTACCCAGAATATTTTAGTTCTTGAAGGAGGAAGGACACACTGCACTTTAAATGTATTATATAGGTCACAAAAGAAAGGTGTATTCTCAGCATCACATAAATATGAAACAGTTTGAGGTAAAAAAAAATCCTGTAACCAGATTAGATTGCTTTAGCTGGATAAATAACTCCCAATAGCAAAGCAATATGCAACATTTCATCAAAGCTACGACATTGCATTGGTAGTATGTCTGAAAGAAACATTTACTGTACAGAATGATGATTTATTGACATCTAATACTGAACAAAAGAAATTACTTTAAAAATACATTCTAAATTACAGCATATTGTTTTGTAATTGAGATACAAGTGGATTTGCAATAATGCTGACTAACGTGAGAGAATAATTATGAAGATCTTACTAAGAAAATCAAAAATTTGTCAGTCAGTAAACCTGATTGTAAAAATGATATTGATACATAGAATAACAATGATGTCTTAATACTGCTGAAATACATATTACAATGAGCCAGTACATAAGAAGGGTCAGAAAACAAATTGTCTTTCTAGTCTTGCAGCTAAATGGAAGAAGGCAAAAAAACCTTACAGCTTTATTCCACTGGGGAAAAAATCCTTGAATAGAAAACTTTATTGAAGGATATTTCAATTATTTCAAATATTTCCTTATTAGGCCCACACTTTTTTTCTATATAACTATGAATTCAGAGATGGCTATGAAAGGAGTCATAGACAAAGTGTGTATACATATTAAATTCACATACAGCCATGTCACTATCAACACAATTTTTGTTCATGTTTCCTTTACTTAGGGATCTTTTCTTTACTTGGGCATGTTTTTTTACAGACATTTATTCATATGCTTGGTCAAGAAAGAAGGAGAGGGACTTTTTTTACAAGAGCATGTAGTGACAGTAATTTGGGGAATGAATTCAAATTAAAAGAGAGATATTAGGTATTAGGAGGAACTGACTTGCTGTGAGGGTGGTGAGGCACTGGAACAGGTTGCCCAAAGAAGTTGTGGATGCCCCGTCCCAGAAGGTGCTCAAGGCCAGGCTGGATGGAGCCCTGAGCACCCTAGTCTAGAGAAAGGTGTTCCTGTTCATGGTAAAGGAGTGTTGGAACTAGATGATATTTAAGGTTCCTCCTAAACCAGGTGATTCTATGATTCTATGATCCTATGATCCTCTCCCATGACTGAGACTGTACAGTGAACAATTAGCACTAAAATGCAGAACAAATTTACATATTCATCTAATTCTCCATCTGATCTTTTACAGAAAGAGTTTTGATGTTTCATTTATAGTTAATTTATATGTAGCCATTGTTATTTCTTTCCATTTCTTGATACCATTATACTGGTCAAAGTAAAGTATAATCTGAAAGAGAAATTTGACAGAGTGTTTTTTTTCCTTTCTCCTTCTATGTTTCTCAAAAGAAAACATATATCTTTGCCACTTTGAGAGTAATGCAAACATGACTGGTTCAGACAAAACTTTCTGTGGTCTTTCCCCAAGCTTGAACATTTTTGTCTTCATTGCCACTACTACTGAAGATATTGAATACACTGAACAAAACTGTCATGCCATTCAAATTTAAATGTTGAAATGACAGAATGAATGTGCAAAAACCACTAAATTAGATAGATATGTGTCATTTATTTTCAATATGAGAGTACTAATCCTAGTATATACCTTTAACTCCCTAAGAATATCAAACCACACTAATTCTTTCTATGAAGACAGAAAACTTGGTCTGTTGAAAGCATAACTATAAAGCAATATTTTAGTTCAGAGGATTGAGCTTTTATCTATAACATTGCAGTATTTTTGTTTCCCAGAGTAGCTTACATAACGATTTATAAAAGAATTTCCATTGAATAGTAGTTCTCTCCTCATTCTTCCATTCGTAATAGAGGCCAGATCTGACAGAGGTATTTAGAAACAGAAGAATAGAAAGAAAACAAGTACAAAAGTATTTTTTACTAGCATGTGCTCTCAACTTCTCGCACTTTATCTGGATTATCATTATGCAATTTGCAAAGAATATCTGATAGAGTAAAGAACATGCAGCCAGGCTCTTCTCAGTGGTGACATGACACGAAGCCCTGGGTACAAATTTGAAGAGTGGAGAGTCTGACAACAATACAGTGAGGGTAGTTGAACACTGGAATTAATTGCAAAGAGATGTGGATTCTCTGTCCTTAGAGTTGCTCAAAACCTAAACCCTAAAACCTAACTGGACACATTTCTAAGCAATCTGTTCTATCTAATCCTGTTTTAGGCAGGGTGTTTTTCCAGATGACCTCCAGGGGTGCCTTCCAACCTGAGAAAATCTCTGATTCTGTGATTCACTTACTCTGGGGTGAGAATATTTATGATATCCATGAAAAATGCCACACTTCAGAACTGCATATGATTTTAAGTGCACTTGGAAAGTAAGGTAAATACTTCTTGGATCTATGCCCAGGAGTAATAGAAGCTTAACCTACACACCTAAATAGGCTTCTCAGGCAGAAATGTACTTCCTAGTGTATCGGTGACATTAGCAAGGAGAATACAGTTTGTAAAATAAAAAAAAAAAATATAGCAGTTGGAAATTTATATATAATAGTGTCTCACTGAAATAATTATTTTTGTGCTCTCACTTGAGTTTTAATGTAAAAAACTCCAGTGCTCAGCTAAAATTATAACTGATTTCCTTTTCACTCACCTGTAGAAAAATAGTTTCAAGGTAAAAATGCCTAGTTCTGTGAAAATCTGGTAAAGGTAATCTGCTTAAAGTAAAAACTCAACAAGTTATAAGTAGATACAATGGACTTGTAAGATAAAAACATAAAAGAATATGGAAATCTAAATAGCTGAAGAAAGGCTAATGATGCATAAACTCCTTATTAGACATTTCAGGTGGCCCATATGAGTCAGAGTTTTCCTACTCATGTAGGTCATTTCCTGGTCATTATTGACTGTAATAGTAATGCAGGAATTTAATTAAGAACTGTTAGACTGAAGTTGCCTTCCTTTGATAGGAACCCTAAAACAGCTCTTGCCTTGACGCCACTCCAAAAAAGTCCTAGATGCATAAATAGGCTATGAAAAAGAAAAAAAAAAAAAAAAAAAAAAATCCGTGTGTAAATATCAACATACTATGGAAATCTTAAAAAGTAGAAATCAGAAAGCACATGAAAATGCCATTCAGGAACAACTTCTTATTATTTTCCATAAAGATTGTCAAAATAACATCTGGTTTTATAGAATATTCCCAAATTAGGATTTGATTTTTTATACACAGAATAAGAGATAGACTTTTAGTCCTAGACTTCACAGAGTGATAAGAGAGGTTTTGTTTCTCTTTTAAAGAGCAATTATGAATTTTTTGATCATAGAGATAGAATTCAGATTTTTTTACTTTCTGTTCTGTTTTTGATAAACTCTCATTTCCCTCTGAACTTTTTCTCAGGATGCCTAGAGGCATATTTATAAGTAAGTAAATGAAGAGCAAAAGAAATTTAAGGTTTTTAAACACAAGAAGACCTTTCCAGGTCAAGAATCGTAATTAGAATTAGTGCTTCTAATTTAGATAGCATTTCAGAAATGACTAGTATTAAGAAACTGTTAATAATAAGTGCATTTTAACACAATAGGCACTATAATTAGCTGTCAGTAGAAAATCTTAACAAATGTTTATAAGTGTAGATAAAAAGATGACATTGTGCATTTAGTCTTATTCATGGACCAACAATTAAAATAAATATCATTAATAAAATTTTTTAAAATAGTTTGACTGAAACACCTTGGCAACTCCAAGCAGAACAATGATCAATTATATCTCTAGGATCTACGTAGTGCAATTATAAGATTCTCAGAATGATCTTTAAATGACAAATTTGTTTGGTGTACCACATGTGAAAAAATCAAAGATGAATTGCATTGAGTTAACAGAATCACTCCATATTGAATTATTTTTCCTCTTAAAAGACAATTGAAAATAAGGATAGTCATCCCTCTGGGCAATTTTAAAACACTGTGGCATCTGAAATAAGTTAGTGAACATCACTAGTGAAATGGCAAGAAATAAAACGTGCAGATTTTTGGTGAGAAAATGACATGCTGGTTGCTATCAAAATCAAACATCAGTCAAAGAAATAGTCTGTTCAGAATTAGCATGAGGACTACTGAAGATAATAACACACATGGATTAAAGGTGAAAAAGTGCAGATCTCAAAGAACTTTTTCTATGCCATCAGTTTAAAGAAATTAATTTATATAAGTATTACATTAAAGGGTACTAAAAAATAACATTTATCCTCCTTATCCTTGAAAACAAGAAAATTGTTTGAATAGGACAGTTATCATATGTAGGCATGTAGAAAATATTGGAATTAGTAATGGAAATTTGGAAGTTTGTTGTATTATCAATTTATCTAGTTTTTGAGTATTAGCTAGTACATTTGATGGTGTGGGATAAAGGAAAGAAAAAAGAACACAGTAACCAGACACAGAATTTTGCTTTATCAGAATATACAACAAGAGATTTGATTCAACAGAGTATCTTCTTTCTTAGGAAAGCAACAATTTTCAGGCTAGAATAAAAAATTTGATTGTAATCATGGTAAATTAGAAGTAATTTCAGCAGATAATGCCATTTTCTCTAATCTACTCTTTAGCTGGAAAAAGAATGTATATATACACATTCTTACTCAATCCAGAAATTATCACTTCGTAATCAACCAAACTTCAGCTTTATCTAGAAAATGGTAAGCAGTCAAACTTTCCTAAAGGAAGGTTTTTCTTGACATCTCTTTGGAAGTGTTTGAGGGCAGTCTAATTATTGGTTCATGTCACTTGCTCATTACAAATGAGACTCTGAACTTTATAGATATTAGGAAGATTGAAGGATAATTCTTACTGCCCTCTTCTATAGGGCTGCAAATAGAACTACCCTATACCCAGAGGACATCAGAGCAACTTCATGATGGCTTATGGGAATAACACACCTTAGTATGCCTTTAAAATTTTCAAGTACTTTTTAAATTATGAAAAGCTTTATGCCTTCAATATTTAGAGCAAGTTGTTGAAATCTGGCTGGGAGACAAGTTTGAGATAAAAAAAAAAATGCACAAGTTTTTCTTCTGAGATTCTCTTTAGGTTTGGATGACATGTAGTGTGAATTTAATGTCAGTTATCCTTTTGGTAAAATTCTGATGTGGTTCCTGATGCGTTATCTTAACATGTAATTGTTGACGTTGGCATCATGTCTTGTGCATCAAACAGCTCTGCCTTCCTAGCACACGCTTCGATCATCTGTGATAGCGTAGGTGGAGGGTCGAGAGGCAGTCCCTCCAACGAGGTTTGCAGCACCCTGCTACAAACCTCGTTGGAGTTCCTCTGAGCCATCTCCTTATCAACTCTGCCTGTATCGCAAGTTCTGTTACTTGTCTCTCTATGTGTGCATGGAGCCGGTCGACAAACTGCAAGAAACTCTCTGATGCAAACTGTTTAATATTAAGGTAACTAGCCCTAACTTCAACAGTTGGTAGCTGGTTAAAAGCCTTTGCTTCAGCTTTTGACATCTTATCTAGGATGAATTTAGATAACACCCAAGCTTGGTCATCAGGGTTAGTCCACTCGCCCTCGCTGCATAGATGTTCATATGTGATGTCTTCATTTTCTAAATCTTTTGCACCCTGGATGCTTTGCTGAAGTTCTACCAGGAATCCTCTTAGGAACAAACAAGAACTGTGATTTAGACAGATTTCTTTATAATGCAGAGGCCACAAAAACATCTTGGGTAACATGTGATGTTCCCATGGATTATTTCTTTTTCTCCCTTCTTGTGACCTACAGCAAGAGGAAAAGATGAAAGAGTAAGGAAAAAACAAAACTTTAACCAAACATCTTCCACCTGGAAGATGAGATCCAGGAAGGAATGAGGTCATACTCAATGTTAGAAAAGCTGTACAGATTTAAAATCAGCTTTTATGTCCCTGCACATTTTCTTGAACATCTCTACTCAGCTGCAAGATGATAGAATCGTAGAGTATCCTGAATTGGAAAGGGCCCATGAGGATCATTGAGTCCAGCTTCTGGCCCTGGTGAGGTGGACATCATATGCCACCTACATCAAGAAGCAAAAATCCTTCTAGAGTCTGTATTTCACAAAGTTGTTTTTCAAATTAAAATTTAATATTGGTTGCATAATGGAGAATTTGTATATTATGGAGTTAACACTGACTGCCTTTTGAGAGTGTTAAAGACAGTAGTAGTGTAATTCCACTTGCAAGAATTATTTCTTTAGGGATTGCTGAAACTCTACTGAATTCAGGCTTTTCAGAAGAGAATGTGGATTTTCAACAGAATATGTAAAATGTCCTACATTTCAGTTAGTTTGTTTTCTGTGGAAAGAGCAACCTTTAGAGTTACACAGTACTAACTGAAAAAGGATATATAATCTTGACAGAAGCTTGTCATAAAATCCACTAGAATCCCAAAACAAAAAACCACCTTGTCTTCCACTTGACCTCTGCAGTTTAATGCAAAGATGAAATCATATATTTCTGGTGATTGCCTGTATAGTGTATACAGTTGTGTACAGCACTATGGTGCTAGAAATATGCCCCTAATTGAGGTCAAGTGGTGTCTGCTTTACATGACAAATGTGTTGTAAGAACCCACAGAGTGTAAATACTACATGTTGTTTCTAATTTTACTAGACTTATTCTTAGTTTTGTATGCGTTCCTTTCTAGCCCTGTTAGCCTGTCTTCATCAGCTACATTTTTGCACAATATTCTTCCCTGTGTGCTCTGAGTTTGCAAAAGTTTTGGCCAAGGCGGTGTCACCTCATTACCCATTTAAGATTTTTTCAGTTTCAAACTGTTTGCAACATAACTGATTCTGCTGTATCTCTAAAACAACACCAGATTGTGCACCAAGTCTGATATTATTCTGTATGCATCAGACTTGCAGAATTTGTCCAGATCCATTGGGAACAGGCATGACCTAAAGCAACCCCTTCTCACAGAGATAAATGAGTGCCTTATGTTTGCTCTGTGTTACTCTTGGAAAGTCCTTTGCATCAAAATCACCTCTTACACAAAATATAACTATGATAAAATCCTAAAGATCTGATTCTAATTTTTTTATTTTTTACACTAGAACAATCAAGCTGCAGCACATCTGTATTCTTGACATTTACTGTCAAATCACCTGCAAAACTAAGAGAGTTCATTAAAGAGAACACATTTTTCACAAAGATGTCTTTGGCTCCAGTGAAAATACAAAGCAAAGACTGCAGAATAAAGGACATAGGAAAATAAAATCTTGAGGAAGAGGCTCAGACAAGTGAAAAACACAGAGTTGGAGGACAACAAAAAGAGTTCATCCAGTAAACATTCTAAAACAGTGAAATTAGTCGAGACAGTCCTTCAAGCACAAGTCATATGGCAGAGCTAATGAGAGAAAAAGCTAAAAAAACCCAGCTCTCAGGTATTTTGCATTTGTGGCAATAATATAGAAATTACTAGAAAATTGTTCTCAGTATCCATTTGCTTTGAGAATGTAAACCAGATTTTACTTCAGAAGCAATTTCATAATAATGACTTTTCACATGGAAGAGATAAAGCAAAATTAGAGATGAAATTCAACACTGAAAATATTTCTTTGATTTTATTCCAGCTGACATATTTGCTTCCTGGATATCTGCTTTTCTTTAATTTTTTTTTTTTCACTGTAGCAGACCTTTACCCTCTTTGGCTTACATTTTAAGACCAAAGTTACTGTACCTTTCATTCCCTGATTGATATTTGCAAGCCAGCAGGTGCTAATGGTGCAGAAAAGTGCATATGAGCTTGAGAGAACATTGTTGAATCCCAGCATGAAGCCAAAGATAATATGGATATATACACTCTAGTTTTACTGACACAGACTTTGAATTGTCATAGATTTGGATAACAGTTGGTCAAATATTTCATTTCAAGGAAATTATTTTTTTGTGTGTGTGTGCCAAAAAAAATATGATGTTAATCCAGTGAGACTTGGGCCCCATGCTGCTTCAAATAAGATTAAAGGGATTGCCTACCAGGGTGAAGTTCTATTAAGTTTATAAATATTCATTGCTACATTGAAAAGTTTAAAGCAGACTGAATTTCAGTTAATTGCTCACAGAAAGTAATCTTCTTATTTAAAAGAATACTGTTAATTAGATTTTCAAGGAAAAAAGACTGGGAACCCAAGATTTTTGTACAAAGAGAGGGCTTTAGGCAGCTGAGTTTTATGAAACACAGAAGTGATCAGATCTGTTATGAGGATAAAATTAGTTACTAATTTGGTATGAAGATATTTAGATATTTTCCAGTTACAAGATCGTGTCAATATTTTTTAAAATATTCATTGCAAATGAATTTTCTCAACCAGACAGAAGTTCCTGAGTGTTGGTTCAAAAGATATAGAGTCCCTGGACATATCAGACAAAAGTAAATTACTTAAAAGACTTGAGCTATGCCATACAAAAACACAGACTAGAGGTGTCAGAGTAGAAATATTATCTGTATCAGAATGGATACAATAAAAACAAAGCAAGACAAAACAAAACAAAGCACATTTATGCCCTCCAAAAACCACATCTCCAGTATCAGGAGACAGCACAACTCACACCAGCACTGTAATGAAAACAGTGGTTACAAAATGTTGTCAATACTGAAGGAATTACTTGGTGAATGTGTGAACAATGTTAACAAAGCAGCATTTTCCTTATAATGTCTTGTAAAGTGCACTACTTTATTTGTATTTCCAGGAACTGCATTAACAAGGCATGTTGCTTCAATTCAGCGAAACAGGAAAATACCAGTGCTAATAAAAAGTACTCGTATAGTTTCTATCCCAAGAATTGCATATACTCAGGGAGTTCAAGGTTGGAAGCTACAATTTGTCTCCTATTCAGTTTATCACAGGCTGCAATAATTGAACAGTTGTCCATACACACACACAAAAAAACCCCACCCAAACAAAAACAAACACAAGCAAACAAACAAACAAAACCAAAACCAAAAACAAAACAAACAAACAAAAACCAACAGCCCCAAAAAGGCTGAAAACTGAATTTGGCTAGGGGTTCTACATGGGGAAATAAATGGGAAATTAACTAAAATGTAAAATGAGAGGCCACTAACTTGCCTCAGTAATTCTCCAGAAGAACACTCCTTTGCTGTAAGAGTGCTACTGTGAAATGGATTTTATCATGCTTTGGAAACATATTAAGATACAATGCATTGAATTTTCTTTAGTACATTTTCTTTGCCAAACAAGCGCTGTAAGAATGGCAACAGTGAAGTAAATAAATTCCTTCTTCTCATTAATTTCTACTTGTAGATGGTTTCAAAATAACATCTAGTTAAAATCTGACACACAGCCTATGCTGGTAGAGACAATCCACTTTGATTATTTACACCAAAGGTTAATCATCCTTTTAAAAAGTATGTTTCTTTTCACACTTAGAATATATACAACCTTTACTTTCAGTGCTTAGTTCTTTTTTCTTTTCTTTTTAGCTATTCAAATAAGGGGGCCTTTTGTAGTCTATTATGAATATACTGAATGAAAAGAATTTTTAAAGTAAATGGAAAAAGCTGTCATTAAGTTCAGAGGATTTGAAACTGCTCCAGAAAATCTGAGAAAGTTTTATTACTTTTTTTTCATTCCTTCACGAAATTTGTTTTCCAGTCCGCTGAATAATGAACATTTTGTTCAACATTGAGGGAAAAGGCACAAAATAAAACTGATTTTTTTCTGAAGGGTAATGCATAACTGCTTCTAGGTTGTTCTTAAAGTAGGAGAGAGCCCAGGAGATGAATCTGTAATTACATGGATCCAGTTGTTTTGATATTTCTCTGACTAAGAAATAAGGCTAACAGAGTTCTAGATCTTAAGTAGGACAGCTGATTGCCTCAATATGAAGTTGTGGTTTAACCCCAGCCAGCTGCGAAGCCCCACACAGCTGCTCGCTCACTCCACCACTAGCACAATCAGCAAGAGAATCAAAAGGGTAAAAGCAAGAAAACTCAAGGGTTGAGACAAAGACAGTTTAACTGAGAAAGTAAAAGTCACACAACCAAAGCAAAACAAGGAATTGATACATTTAACACTTCCTATGGACAGGCAGGTGTTCAGCCATCTCCAGGACTTCAGCTCCCCATCCCATGTCATGGTTGCTTGGGAAGACAAAGCTTTCATTTAAAATGTTCCTCCCTTCCTTCTACTTCCCCCTACTCTTTATTCTAAGCATGATGTCATATGGTCTGGAACATCCCTTTTTGTCAGTTTGGGTCAAACTGTCCTGGCTGTGTCTCGTCCCAGCCTCCCATGTACCTCCAGCTTCCTCACCAGTATGATAATAAAAAAAGCAGAAAAGGCCTTTGTTCTGTGTAGGCCCAGCTCAGCAGTAACAAAAATATCTTTATTTTATCGACCCTGTGTTTAACACAAATCCAAAACAGCGTCATACCAGCCACTGTGAAGAAAATTAACTCGACCCCAGACAAAACCAGCACACAAGTTGTCACATTCCACTGTGGGAAACTGCAGGGAGTTCTTTTAAAGCAGATGTTCCAGGAAAAAATGAAGACAAGCGAGGCAAATATTATATCTAAGAACCATTTATTGGTAATGAAAAGTGTGTTCCCCTACTAAGGAAGAATAGAAAAGACAGAAAAGGAGGAAGAAGGAAAAAGAATGGGGGGCAGAGAGAGAAGGATAGAGATGGGAGAGAGACAGAAGAAGAAGATGTTATCAGCAGAATTTCAGAGTGCGTCATTGACGTCCAAGAGGCAGAGCACATGTGCTCGCCGCTCTTGGAGCGGCGCAGCTCCACAGGCGCAGCTCCACAGACGCAGCTCCACAGGCACAGCTCCACAGGCGCAGCTCCACAGACACAGCTCCACAGACGCAGCTCCACAGACGCAGCTCCACAGACGCAGCTCCACAGGCGCAGCTCCACAGGCACAGCTCCACAGGCACAGCTCCACAGGCGCAGCTCCACAGACACAGCTCCTGTGTGGATGGGCAGCCGGGCACGCAGTGAGCGGCGCTTGGGCCGAATGTGCAGGGCCCTGGACAGGCTCATGGGATCACCTTGGCGGGCTGCAGTGGTGAAGCAGGGTTGGAGGCAGGCAGCAACACAGGAAGGCAGGACAGGCAACAGCTGGAGCAGGCGAGGGAGGTGAATGTTTTCTAAATATGTTGATCTTAATTTGTAGAAAAATGCCTAACAGTTTCTAGCTCTGTACGAGTAACAGGAAATCATTAATGTCAGAAATTAATTTGACATTAAAACATCTCATGGAAATTTCTGTGGAAGTCTATTCATGGTTCTGTAGAGCACAAGAAAAATATTTCTGTGTGTATTTACATTTTTTTATTTCCTCTGGTGAATAAGTTCAATTATTCACAAACATTGCTCCAGAAATATAACTACTTCAAAAACTAGGGACTTCTTATAATAAGAGGGGAGCTGGACTGGACAAAAATGCAGATTGAGCCAATATGGCTAAAACTACGTTCTCCGTTTATTGTCTAAAAGATGGCAGTTTAGATACACTTCAATATAGTTTACAAGTCGTTAACATGCTATCATTGGTCAGCAAATACTGTTTACCTTTGCCTTAAGGTGGTCAGTCTTTTCACACTGCAGCTCTATGCTATTTCACACTCATATAGCTCATTATTTTGTGGTCACCTTAACATAATTTCTAACTGCGCCACAAGTAAATTCTCACTATGTCAAAGGCTTCTAGGCCCCACCAAGGCCGCTTATCAGGGCCCCAGTCGGAGGGTAGTGCAATTCTTCACTCTAAATATAAATCATGTCCTGTCTCTCTCAGAAATCTTACCACATACTTCCATTTTTTAGACTTTTATTTGATTCTATCTTGAAATTACGCAAATCTTACAGCCTCTAAACCCACTTTAGGTGTGCTAGTTTTGTGCTGGTAGATAATCCCACAAGCTTCAAAGCCTGTTCATGAAGATATCTATTAAATGCTTGTGATATTTGCAAACATGATAACAATTAAAACAATTTTAAAAAATGATAATTTTAAAATTAAAGTTTTATTTTAGAATTTTGTTCTGTTTCCACAGCTGGTTTTTTTTTCATAAACATTGAAGTTGCTTCAAATGAAGCCCTTTGTGCTTTTTTTTTCTTTTTTTTTTTTTGTAGATACAGTTTCCTAGAAGATAGACATTGATCAGGAAAACTTCAGACACCTTCACTTCATTTAAGTATTTCAAACTGTTTTGATTTCTTACTTCTCAATCTATTTTGCATGCTAATTTGTTATCACACCCATAATGTTCTTGAAGTCAATACTGAATAATAAAGATTTTATTTCACATAAATAATCAGTTTCTCCAGCTTAATGTGAGATTTCAAACCTATTGCAACTGAAGTTGATTGATGCACATGTAATCACAAGTCTTTTTCCCACAACCTGAACATGTAAAAATCAACTTCTACAAAAATTAGCTATTTATATGGTAATATAGTCCTATGGCACACAAACCCCAACCCCTTTCATTTAATATAATGTAATATTTAATACAATACAATATAACATATAATATATAATTTAATATATATATTAATAGATATAAATTTAATAGATATCAATATATTTAATAATATAATACATAATTTAATATAATGTAATATTATGTATCATTTAAAGGAAAAACTTGCAGTTGGAAGTTTGAGAGCTGGGCTTATGAGTCTGAAATATTATATTTTTTCCCACTGATATATAACTGGGTTCATAATAGTTTTCATTCATGACAAAGCTTTATAACACAAAAGTTAATACAACACAATTATTTTCAAATGGAATCAAAAGAGATGGAGTGTGATGTTCTTTACAACTAGCACTGCTAGTATAAATGTCTGTGAAGGAATGATCAGGCTAACCCCTGGGCACAGATGTGTTAAAAACCATGAACTGCAGAGATATATTAAATCTTCAACAAACAGTAAAAATTGCGCGTTAACAATTTTAGGTTGTGGAAAATCTAAAATTAAACATTTAGGAACATTAGCATATTTGTTTAAGTATATATAGCAGTCCTTACCTTAAAAAAAGAGAAGTTCTTCATGACCTTTCAGCAAATTTTACACAAACTAAACAGTTGTTTTCCTGATGAAATACTGCAGAATTATCTCAAACATATTAGTATGAGAGTGCTTACTCCTGTCTTACTAAGTTTGTGTGATATTTCTGCCTTATATATAAAGTGGAAAAAACTGGCAAACTGATCTTGAAGTTATATGTGCTCCAATCACTTATCTTAGAGTTGGAAGCAAAAAATTCAGTGTTTTGCTGGCTCTTTTGAATTAACACAATAACTTTTATTCAAAGTGGATTACTATTCACTTGGCAGAAAGGAAAAACACATACCTGGATACTGACAAAACAACAGACTATTTTTTGGGCCAAATTTATGACATTAATTTCTTTCAAACGTTAACAATGAGAAGTAAATGGCACATCACAATGAAGCTAAATGTACTGCCAATTTCTTTTTAATTAAAGGTTATAGAAATGAATATAATTTTCTCTGCAATGAGAAATTGGATGGAATTAATACAGGCTTTGAAGAGGAGTCTGAAAGTCTGAAGTAAGACTTAACTGCAGCACATTCTGCATCTTCCAGGCAAGGACATTACCTAAGAGGAAAAAAACACCATCTGTTTGCAGCCAGAAACAATTTCCGACTGTAGATGTCATGAAAACTGGAAAAGTAAGTGAACAGGTCCCTAAGGAGTATCATGTATCTCAAACAAATAATAAAATAGGATGCATGCACTTTGCTGAAGTACTAAGTATTGAGAATTTCTTTTGGAGTCATTGAGAGATGTAACCCTCAGAATTCCTGAAAATAAGATTGACTAAATAATTAATTAAAATTATGCTAAATTATTATATACAAATCACAGTTTTATTTTATCCTGAAGCTTTCATGTATTACTTGGCAGTGGTCAATGGCACACTTTGTTCTTGAATAATTATTTAAAATTTTTATTATACAGTGACAAGAGACTGTATCAACAATATATAAAAGTCAATAGAAAATAAAGTCTGGTCCAGGAGGTAAACATCAAAATGGTGTTTATTACACAGAGTGAGGAACTGACATAAAGTCCTCAATTTAAAAGGCAAGGAAAAGTCTGCTTCATATATTTAAAAAAAAAAAAAAAAGTAAAGAAAGTAATCTATGTTTCCAACACATACTTACTTTCTTTTTTTTTTTTTTAATTTCCTCTACTTTTTAAGCTGTGCACAACTGTGTTGAACAAGGCAATCTGAATAGGGAACATCTGTCATTAAAAAATGTTTTAAATGAAATAAAGTATGAAACAAAATCTTTTAATATCTGATGTATTAAAAAATAACTTCAACTTAACTTTTACTTTTTGATATT
The DNA here is from genome assembly GCF_048771995.1 of Taeniopygia guttata. Lineage (NCBI taxonomy): Eukaryota > Metazoa > Chordata > Aves > Passeriformes > Estrildidae > Taeniopygia > Taeniopygia guttata. The sequence goes on along the minus strand of NC_133028.1, from coordinate 21,314,625 downwards.
CATAATCAAAAAATTCAGGGATGGATATTTAATTTTAATAACCTAAAACCACTTTCAGCAAGGTTTTGAACTTGACATGAAATTGTTAGGAAAGTGGGAAATGACACAATTTGGTATATTTCGGATAAAAGAATAAAATTCCACAGGAATTCTCTTTCCTATCTGCAGCAGAGAGGAAAAGAAAATCTATAGTTGCAGATCCAGATAGCTCAAGATACTGAACAGAAAAAAGCAGCAATATAGTGAAACTGAAATTGGTTAAGTTTGTAAATCATCCAGTATGGGCTGACCACCATTTTTTGCCTAATTCTGCTTTAAGGTATCTTGACACCTTTGTTTCTGCATATCTCTGCATGTGTAATAAATGCAAAATCCCAAGGTCAAAAAAGAATATTGCATAAATTTATCAAATTAAAATATGATAGAAATTTAAGAGTGCTGCCCAAGGAATATGCAGTGAATACAATTTTAATGGTGTTTTCCTTGAATTAGGAAAAAAAGTTTTCTTTCTTTAAAATGTCCAATGCTCATTAAAATTTTACCTGGACTATAAAAGGACTGTATGATATTCAGGTGCTATTAAATCTCATATTTAGTATGATGAAACGATGGAGGGAGAAAAGAGCATCTATTGAGCAGCATTTATAATTGAACATGGTTCCTTATAAATAATGGTCGAGAGAAAAAAGAAACTTTACTATAAATGTTCAAGAAAATACGAGGGCAATGCATTATGTGTAAAGGAATGTGAAGATGTAGAGAACAAAAGATTAAGATTTGTCTTGAGATCTACAGGTGAACTTAAGCTTTTTAATTTGGAAATTCATTATTTCAATAGACAGGTCTTAAGTTTTTTAAACATGAGAAAAGAAATATTCTGGTGTTATTCTCAGTATGACTTGAGAATAAAATCTTAGAAGCCTTACATAGTAAGAGGGAAAAAAACCCCCACAGTTTAAGATATAAAAGCAAAACTATTTTGGTGGACCAAAACCATGCTCATTCCTTCATTCATTCATATCATTATGCTTCAATGACTTCACATTGTCACACCATATTTTTAGGCCATGATTATGGATTTTTCAAAACTTCTTTAACAATATTTTAGTTTTATTTCCAGGAATGTAAGGACCACCACGTGTCCTGATGAAGAGAAGATTATTCTTTTACTTGTGATGGCATTATAGAAAGTGGACTGATATTAAAAAAAAATTAAACAAAACATGGTGGGTATATTCCTTTAACCTGAAGCCAAATCATACACTCAGCATTGATGTCATATTGGTGAGTCATGTTTTATAGGACTTATGATTCAAAAGTGAAATTGTGTTTTTACATTCTTATTTTAAACTGTGACATTCATGAATTAGTAATTTTTTTCTTTAGGGTGAGGAGAATAAAAGACAATAACTCTGGATTTTCTAGAAGAAAATAATGAAAAATATCCCTATGACTTTGAGTCATAAAAGCAACGGAGCAATTTCTGAACTTTTTTCCAGTAACATTATTCATGCAGAGTATAAAACATTATGCTGTGGTATAAAGTTCTATTTTACAGCCAAGACAGGTTTCTCAAATATAATTCTGCTTTCTTCATTTAGAAGAAATAAAACTTACCAAAAATCAATCTAAGTCTATTGTATCAAACACAAATGCTCAAATCATCATGATTTCTAGCTTAGAGACAAAACCATTTTATTCCAGCTGCCAGAATGGATTTTCAATCCCTACCAATCCTCTTCAGTACTGCCACTGAGGCAAAGAGAGATTATTTTATTCAGGTGAAATCCATGGGCTCCCTTTAAGGTACTAGAAAAGTATTAGTTGCAATATTTACCAGTAAAAATGTAGAGAAGGAGAAATTAAAAAGAAGATTCTACCCATGCAGGTAAAGAAAATAGAAAAAAAATAATAAAAAAGGAGAAAAAAGGCAAGATTAAATAACCTCTATCAAGAAAAAAATAGATTGCTTATGAAAGAAACAGTCAAAAAATCTTTTGCATAGGCTTTTCTGAACAACAACATCTCCCTAATTCTTCAAGATCATGTTTGATAAATCTGAAACTGAAAAACTGAATTATTCTATAATAAAAAGGCTGGGTATTTTTATCAAATGACCATAAAAACTGGTATCAACTTCTGTCTCTCTCCCAGTCTTTTGGGAGAAACACAGTAGCTTTTGTCAATAGATTACAGCATTCACACTTGCTTAACACATCCCAGCAAGGGTGGTATGAAAGCCATCATGCTCAGGATGAGTAACTGCAGAGATTGCAGGCCAAGAAAAACCTGTTCCATGTTCTTAATATAACAAAATCACAAGAAATTCTTAGGTAACTCGACATATTCTATTAGTTTCATGTTGGGATACTACTGATAGATATATAGAGAGATAATAGCATTTGGGAACAAGATACTTCCTTTAGGCTTTTTGTGCTGCCATAAGTTCTCTGAAGCTTTTCCAATTTTATCTCCACTAATGTCATGTATGCCATTAAACTAAAAAAAACCAAAAAAAACCCCAAACCAAACCAAACCAAACCAAACAAACAAAAAAAACAAACCAAAAAACCTGGGGAAAAAACGTGATAGATGGTTTTGCTTTAATTGCTAAAATTCCTAGAACAGACTAATTTTCAATGTCAGGTCTTTAAATTGGGGCTCAGGGAGCCTGATTTCACCTACTTTCTAAGTATTTTAATAATTTTGTTAATACTTTAATGGCATTTTATGAGGAAATATATACATATGTGTCAGTATAACATTTTAAAAGATAGACCAGGATTTTATGATAATTTTTGCTAATTTTGAAAAATACTGAAGGAGGTCACAGTGTTTCAAGTTAACTATATGTGTGATTGCAATCCTATGGTCTCTGCCATGTAATATAAATATTCAAGCAATCACTCCAAGATATGTAATGTTACAGTTATTAAGTGAACACACACTTAGAAGGTTATAGCTATCAGTCTAATTATTTAATACTTCTGATAGCGACTGACAGCTATAAACATTCATTCTCAATTATCCTTGTCTACATGATGTGAGGATCTGGGCTTAAGCAGAAAACATCAAGCAAAATGTTTGATATGTGGTTTTCAGGCACTATCTTTTTCTAATGGACTTCTGGTATTTAAAACTCTTTGGAGTATTCCTCTGCTAAGTGCAACACTGGCCTCAAAAGGTCAGAAAGCAGATGAATCTGTAAAATTGTATTACTTCCCTCAAGTTGGTATTTTGTAGATGTACAAATAAGCAACAGTGGGCAAGGAAGAAAAGGGATATATTAAGAAATGTTTTCAAAAAATAATATTAAGCAGATTTTTCCCACCCTATCTTTCCTTTGTTCTCTGTTCGCTACTTTGATTTCATATCGTTTAAATAGCTTCTAAATATTGGTTTGTAGAAAGTTATGTTAAATAATCTTATACCATAACCACCAGAGCATGTTCTAGAATAATAGACGTATTTATTTTACCTTAGTCACTGGGGCAATTATCCAATTTTATGGAGTCAAGTTTATCTAAAATCTACAAATATTGATAACATGGAAGACTTTTGTGACCTTTTCTTTTGGACATGGCTAACAGAGCTTTTCACTATTTAAAATCAATTTTTTATTCCATTAAAGAATACTGAAATAATCTTTTATGCATAAGTATGGATGATTTTTTTTTATTAGTCTAGAATATTCTATGAAGGTATTACCCAAATATTACTTGTCTAGTAATAGGAGTAAATTTTCTTCTTAACAAATTATGAAAATTTTCCATTTCATAGATTTTATAATTTTTAAAAATGCACACTGTTCATTGCTGGAGATAAGATGCTACTAAAGCATTTCACTGTAATAACTACCTTTCTTTTGTAATTTGACATGTAAAAAAAAAAAGTTGCATTTAAAAACGTAATCTCTCTTAGCATTCTTTTTTAAAAAAAAAAAAAACCTCCAACAAAATCTGTCATTAGATGGGTTGGTTGTTTAGGGACATTTCTTTTTCCTGGTATCAGGTTTTCTTCTGGTAGGGAAGGAAATGAGAGATCTGCCTAAGTAACTTGATGGATGTAATGAAAACACAACATCTACAAGTGACTAAATGAAATCTTATTTCATCTAAGTAACAAAGGATTGGAAAGCTGATTTTTATAAAAGGTTATGTTAAAGGTTATTCTATTTCTTCAAAAGTCATCCTGAATTCTACTTAATTTGCTCTTGAGTATTAAGTGCTGCACATGATCTTAACCTTAAGATTACCATTACTTTCCACACTCTAGTGTAGCAAGGGGAATTTGACCTATAAAAAAAGGTCAAATTCCCCTCATTTATTGTGGTATCATTCTGGAAAATAATGTTGAAATCAGTGAAATTACTTTGTAAACCAAGCTTTTAGACAGGATATGAGAATAGTTAGTATGAATTTGCATCTAGACAATGTTTCATAATACTTCATATGTTTGTATGCTTTATTGTCAAAATCAATTTTGCTGGCATTTCATCTCAGGCATCTAATTATTTATTTTTAGACTTTGGTTTTCATTGTAGAATATGACATAGCCATGTGCCTTTCCCAGAAATGAAAATTTAAAAAATATCCTATCCCTTTCTATGTCCAAAATTTGAAGAAGCTGCTGTTTTCTGTAACTGATCTAATTGGATTGTACTAATTGGCTCATAAGGTTGAAGGGTTCAAATATTAGACTTGTGCACTTATGTTAAATCTTCTGTTGTTATTTGTCCTCAGTTAAGGGCAACTACTGCTCTTAAAGCTCACAACAACACTATCTTGTGGGAAAAAAAAATTGTAAACAGGGGTACTAAACCCTGGTAGTGCTACAGCAGCAATTGCAACAGCAGCAACTGCAAACATGTTTGAATTTTGTGTACCCATTTTGATCTAATAGGATAATGTAATTCAGAGCTGTGTATACAATTAAATGCCACATATGCATAGAATCTGTAATATGCTGACCTCAGAAGAAAACCATTATGTGATAAGAAGGTCTGTGTAAATAAATACAGAAAATGACACAGAGCATGTTGGTTAAATACATAGTTTGAAAACGGATACTTCAGAGGCTGAAGCAATCCATAAAAGCATTTAATCAACAAAGGGATTATTTTATTAATTTCATTGTCTCCTACTCTTTTTCTAATTCCTTCCATCTAATTTTTCTTCACTCTTTTGCTATTTCTTCTCATGTATAAGCATTAACTTGGTCTTAAAAAGATACTTTGAGGAACTGAATTTAATTTCATTTAATTTAACCATAGAAAGCTAGTTTTGTTGTTTTGAAATCAATATATAATACCTTTAGGGAGATATTTGCATTCCAGGTTGAAAATGAAGCGGTGGATTTTTTTGCATTATCAGTGCTTTTCTTCTGGTGTTGAAGATTGACCCCAGAGAACCTGCTAGTTCTTAATTGTTTAGCTCTTTCACCACACACAAAGATCTCTAAAGATGACACTTATTGCTTCAAATGTGCACGACACCTTTGCACAGATGAAATAAGTTTGCAGGCAATGAGAACAAATATACTGTAGCAGTGAAGTTTCTCTGAAATTACGTTTTCATTTTTTAATAGACAGTATCTTTCTTATAAGAAAGGCCAATATAAAAAAAAACCAAAACCCTGTTGGTAAACATATTGACAGTTTCTTAATTTATTTTTAAAGAAAATAAAATCATAGGGAAAAGGTGGAACAAAATGCTGCACACAATATATACAGAACATGTGAGGATGAAAATGTAACTTGGGTTACTATAAATAACCTGTTACAAAATTTATGTATTGAGAAGAATTTATTGTGTCAGATATTTTGTCAGGAACCGTGCATATTTAAAGACAATATTCCTGTTTGCTGATTTGTTTATTTATTTATAAGTCATTTCAATGTGAAATGCACTGCTGGACAAGGAATTTTAATGCACAGTGGATATAACATCAGGCTTTTACACAGCATTATTTGCATACTTTATTTCCATTCTTTTTATGAATGGCATGCTATTGCATTTGTATGGAAGTGTAAATTCATACATATTTAAACCAAATTCTCTTGGCAGGATAATATAGAAGTGTCATTAATCTTATAAATTTCAGCCAGCAAATTACTTCTTTCTCACTTAACAATAGTCATTAACATGGCATCAGCACAAAATGTGTTTTACCTTGAATACTGCTGTAAAGTTATCATCTCAATCTTCTGAACTGGTACAGAATCCTGAAGATTGATGGAGAGAAATACTAGAAAAAAAATAAGAGGACAGTAGAAGTAGCATTCTGAGTGAACACTGTTCCTGTTCTGCTTAAATAGTGTGTTTGAACTCAAGAATTCACTTAAATACCGACTCTCCTAGAAAGACTTTTTTTGAGTGGCCAGAAGAAAAATGATCAAGGTATTGTTTGAGCAACATCTTCTGAAAGCCCTTGTTTCTATCTAGATGGTAAGAGCAAATTTAAGATAGTTCAATTAAAAAGAAAAAGCTCTCGACCTGAGACTTCGATGCCTCCATTGTTATTTACTTTGATCATCACTTAGGTCTGGTGGATCACACAGTCCAGTGATTGTCTGCCTAGACAACACGTTATCATGTGATATTGTCTGAGTGGCTTATCAGCAGTGAACAGATCTAATAATCTGGACTGATTCCAGTGCATCTCATCTTTGTGGGTCTCTTTCTCTTGGTGAAACTGGAAGGGGATTTAGAAAACAGAGTCACTCTGTCCTGCAGAAGTATTCAGTGGAAGTCTTCTTTGTTAGGCAGAAATTCCTCAGGAATTGTTTTTGTGTATAGGCTGTTAATGAGATACTGCTAGAAAATAGTCTTTTGTATACAATCTTCTTTGCTAAGTAAACAAGTGTTCTATTTCAGCTACCTCAAGGAAGCAGCACCATCACCTGTGACTGAATTATACAAAAGTATAAAACTAAATTTGCAAGCTTTAACACTCAAGAACAGATTTTTTAGAGACTGTCAAAGTAAGTAGAACCACATGTGTAGCTAAGGCTTCTAAATTCCCGGATCAGGTAGGGTTTATTCTCAGCATCCTGTAAATCGTGGGTTTTCCTGCTTCTAGTGTATGTGTTTTGCATCAGTTTTGCAATATAACTAAATTTACCTGTGGCTTCCAGAAAGCCATAGACAGCTTTCAGGTTTGTGACTGCAACATCATGCCTAGATGCTAATTCCAGCATCCACTAAATAATGCTTTGAAGATTCTCAATACCATTACTGGATACAGCTACTTGTATGTGAGGCCAGAGACCAGTGCTGGATTTTTTTGAGTTGTAGTTCAGTATGTCTTCATTTTCCTTATGACATTGATAATTTCTTTCTTTTTTCCCTAATGGCAACTTAAATCCGAACAAATTGTTGTGTGCAACTATCTCCCTCGGAACTCATTTGTTTTTTCATGACCTTTAATCTTTCTTCACTTATGCTTTGAAAATATTTAGTTAATCTGAAACATTAGAACTGAATTGGATAGTTAACATTCCTTTTAACAAGATGTTCAAGATGTAAGCACACAGAGACACACTTCTATCCACTTATGGCTGCTTTGTATGTTTATAAGGATGTTTATAAGTGTTTTAGAAACATTCTACTCCAGTGCTATTGAAGATACTGTACTTCTTTATGGAACTATGTGCACAGGTTAAATGAACTAAGAATCTCTTTTCTCTCATCTCTGACTCATAAGATTGAAAGAAATGGAACCTGTAAAGCTTCTGAAAGATTAGGAAAAAAAAAAAACCAACAAAATAATCCATCTACTTCATAAAGTTCCACACTGCTTTGTGGAAATCACTGTTGACATTGCTGCAGATCTTCCTCTGACCCTGTCCTGCTATATCACTCACTTGCACAACTTGTCCTTTTCAGTGTTTTACCAGCTCTAGAGATATACCAGGTTTTGGTTAAAAAGCAGAGTTCTTCTGATCTTTCTATTTATATATTCTATTTTTGGTAGCAGCTCTCTGGTCACAGGGAGAAACAGCCAACTTTCCCAGGCATTGTTCTGGGCAAGGTGGTGAGCAGCTCAGAGAAAAGAATTGTAAACAATTCTTATCTTAACTTGCTACACCTGGTGATGTGAACAGGTGGAGTGTGTTATGGAGATATGTTTACCAAAAGGGTAGTTTCTTAATTAGCCAATGGTGATGGTTTTTTAATTAAAGGACCAATCAAGTCCACTTGTAGTGAACTGGTGTATAAAACGCAATGGGTTTCTTAATAAAGTGAATTAGCCTTCTGTGAATGTCTTGAGAGCCTGTGTCGCTTATTGTCTGGTCCTGGCCCGGTGCGCTGACACCTATTTATATAGTAAACTTATCTTATAAGTGTACTGGTTTTGACTGTTAATGCAAAAGTTTAGATGTATTGACGGGCATTTCTACCTTAAAGCCACATCTTGGAACCTGTTTATTAACTTCTAGTGACTTAACTATGAGTTGATGCTTAACATTCCAATGAATCTTATCAATCTAGCTGGTTATGGCCAGCCAGCATTAATTTGGAACTAGTGTACTGTTACAAAAGGTATTAGAATCTGCTAAAACAGTAAGCTTGGGAGAGTTACTTGTTCTCATAAAATAGTACTTTACTTTTGCATACAAATTGAATTGTGTTTTGTTTTAAAAGTAGAGACAACTTACTTACCCTGAGGATATGTTTTATTATCATGTAAAATATGGAATGCTATTTTGCTTCAAGACATAAAAGCAATTTTCCTCTAAATCCCTCTAGAAGCTACTGCATCAGCTTACCTAGTTATCTAACATCTGTGAGGACTGTCTTTCAGTACGTGTTCTTCAGTGCTATTAATTTATACAAGACTTGTACAAATGAAATATTTTTTTAAAAAGGTGCTTTTGTATTTCTTCTAAATTTAAATTAGACTAAATTTTAGTTGTTATGAGCAGATCTTACCTTACCATATTTAAAGTTATAACATCTTGTGGTGGACTAGCTGTGGGCAAAACCACAGGGGAGAAAATAGGAAGAACAGGAAACAAGCTTTTGGGTCAAAGTAAGACAGGGAAATTGCTTATCAATTACCATTATCAGCAAGACAGCCTTTAGTAGGGAAAAATTAACTGATTGCCAGTAAAAATAAAAATGTAATTATTAATTCAGGTAGAGGGAAATAAAAGATGAAACATTAAACCAACATCATTAGTACCCTTTTTTCCAGGCTTTACTTCACTCCCAGCTCCTCTGCCTGCATGCCCCATCCTCATCCTGTGCCTGCAGCATCACTGGGAGAGGGAGCTGCAGCCAGTCCCTATTAGCTCATCTCCAGCACTACTTTTTCCTCACACATTTCCCTTGATCCAACATAAATCTTCAGAGGCTTCAGGGAACATTTTCTCTGGTGCCATGGACCTTCTCCTCCTCATAATGTTGGTTTTCCCTCTGTTTCTTCTCTTTCTTAAATGCACTTTCCTAGAGGCAGCACCACCACCTTGGTTGAGGGGCTTGGCCACGCCCTGTTGTCCCCCCAGCATCTGGCTGGAGCTGGCCATGTGCAGCATGGGACAGCCCTGGCTTCTCCTCACAGAGGCTGCCCCACAGCCCCCACTGCAAGGACTGGGGCTCCTGCACCCTAATTTAAAAATAAAATGGGTAACAGTAGAAGCTGTTCAGAAATACAAATGTCTTTCACCATAATGCTTTCCAGCCTTTAAGCTTCTTTTTTCCTAAATGTTTGTTGTCTTCTGTGAAAAGTCCTTCAAACACTTGAAAGGATCCCCAAAAAATCTTTTCTGATCTCACAAGTTTCTATCAGTTTCAAAGTCCATGTGGACTGTAACCGATCAGAGCTCATTGCCTAATGGTGTTAATGGTAATTCATTTCTTCTTTTAATTAAACACAGATGTAGATCTAAAATTTAAGAAAATAGAAAAAGCTGTATTCCCATGCCAAGCTCATAATTTCCTTTTTCTGCCACACTGCAGGGTCATTGACAGTACCCCAGAGTGTACCATAGATGCACATTAATTACCCGTTCTCTAATTACTAGGGTATCAGTATAACTGTTCAGCCGTTCATTACACTTTCTTCTTTCAAAGCTCCAGAGACATGTGCAAGAAGCTCACAACTTGGCAATTTTAATTGAACCCCATTAACTCATAAAATTGTACAAAAAACTCTAGTTATCAATAAAGAATCCTTTTTCATTTTGTCCACTAAGCCCACAACACACAAATGATCATTTTTGATACAGTCTATTTAGACATCTAACATCACAATGTTAATTATTGGGAATACATCAACAAGATTAGGGAAGAGTCCAGGCTGTTAAATTACCTGTTGAATTCCTCATTGAAGACATGCATGGAGGCAGCTAGCTAAATAAGCAAATCTAAATAGGGTGATTATCTAAAAAGGTTGAATATTAACAAGAGGAGGCCTGTGCAAATTAATAGAGATGCTAACAAGCTAAAAACACATTAAACTGTTCTGTGATATGTATAATTCCAGGATATAAAGTGAAATTCTACTATCTTAGAACATTTTCCCCAACATCATTCATTATTTGATTGAAGGAAAGGTTATGACATGAATGAACCAGTCACAAAAAACGATGTCCTGCTTTTTGATGTCAGTATTTTTCTTATGTCTGACACACCTTTGATTTTTAAGGTTTATTTTTTTAAAAATGTCACAGGAATCATCTCTTGTTTATAAGAAGCCTGTGAGATGTCATGAGGATTCTCATTTACTCTGATTTTGATTTCACATTATAGCTTCAAAGTGTACCTCTTCTTCTACTGTATTGGTAAAGGAACCACTCCACTACTATATATTAAAACAGTTAACATTACTTGATAAATACGAGTTAATTTTTTGTGGTATGTAATCTACATGTTGTTTTCCCAGAGTCAGAATTCACTGGTGGATTCTTGGTATTCTTTAGCAAATTCTTTTTCTTACTTTAAGTAATCACATCTTTTCAAAGCCCTTCTCAATATATTCAGCAGGATTAATGATCAACTTAAGCAACTTTTCAGAACAGAAACAATTAAGATGTTATTATTACAGACATATCCAATAATTCACAAAAAATTCCACTTACTCCTATTTGCTATGTTATCTATACCAGAGTAGTCAGTGAATATTTTCTTGTACTTAGCTGATCTATTAGTACATTTTTAAAGTTCTCTACAGTTCCACACAAAGAAAATTAGGATAAGTACTCTTGTTTCACACAATAAAGGTAAATAGTTTGAAATACATGCATGTCTTTAAAGTTATAGTAAAACTAACAGTTGAATACTTATCATGAAAATAGATCTTTGTCAGATTAGTATAAGTGGTTAGCTAGAACTTACTTTTTTAATAAGTGTAATGTTAAGCCATAGTAAAAACTACTCTTTACAACAGGTATTAAAGCCAGTTTGTCATAAATGAACAGTTTTTTTAGTCTATAAAAATTAGTCCTATATAGAATTCCGTATCAAATATGTGAATTACATAATTCACATATGAATTATGAATTTTAAAAATATGTAGAAAATATAAAGGGAGGTTCTTCTCCTTGCAGTGTATTTCAGGATACTGGACCACCATGTTGTATCAAATGAGATTCAGCTGAATGGTTGCTTTGTGCTAATCAATAAACAGATTAACTCCATACAGATGATTCTGCTTAAATAAGCATGTGACGCTTATGGCAATTAATCAGAAAAAAAGAGAAGACAACATTTGTTGATTGATCCTGTCTAAATTAATCCAGAAGAGCCTCAGCTATCTTTTGCACTTTGAAACGGTAAAAGAAATGTGCCAGGAAATTGCTTAATCTTCTCTCTGGTCCGTAACATTGACAATGTCTTGATTCAGTTTTTTTTTTCTTTTTCCCTGATCAGTTAAATGAGGATTACACTTGATTACAGATTACACTTAAGTGTAATCATGCTGCCTTTACTAAACATTTCCCTGATTTGGTTATTTGAGTACTAAGATAACTACGAATCTTTACCATCAGAATGAATTTCTGTCACCCCTCATGGTAAACAAAAGTAAAATATCAGGAAATTAATTACACATAGTTAATGACTTAAGTGGGATGTTGGATCACTGAGAGAACACAACCAGGAGAAAAAAAAATCTTAGTAACAGTCAAAATGCTGAGATAAAAAATAGCAAATAAAATTTGCATTTGTACACATGTATTGCCAGGCACAGATACAAAAATGGTGACCAAATCCATTACAGCACGGTGTTCATAACACCAAGGCTTTAGGTTTAATCCCTATATGGGCTATTCACTTAAGAGCTGGAACTGATGATCCCTTTGGATCCCTTCCAACTCAGAATATTCTGTGATTTATGTCCAAACTCCAGGCACTATTCAACAGGTTCTGTGGAAAATTACTGCATAGCCAGCAGAGGTGTGGAATGGATTTTGGGTTCTGTGCTGTCTTTTGGGTTAGGATTAATCCACCCAAGGCTGTGACAGTGGCAGCTGCTTGCTCACCCCGTGTCCCTGCAGCACCTCTGAAGTGGAGCTGGTCCTACCCATGATTCCCCACAGGGCTTGCCAGGGTGGCCCTGAGGCACAGCACTCATCAAAGTTTCCATATTTTCCTTGCAGGGAAAATATGGAATCTACCTTCTATGAGAGACAATGTAAAATGAATGTCAAGTTTTTCCACTGGTAATTTGAAGTATAAAATTAAAATAAGTTTTATAACCTACTGTCCAGAACCTCATTTCTTTGTGTAGTCTACCTATGTGATAGGTAGTGTCTTAATTCTGTTTTAATAGGAGTGCCACTGAGCATAGCAAATTTGAAAGATGTTTTATCCTAAAATTAGGAGGGAATAGAGAGATGGCAAGAAAGAAGCAAAGAACTTTTTTAATATCTTATATTTTCAATTAATGATGCAGAGGACTATGTCATACCATGATACTCGTTTTGATGTGAAAATAATTTTAATGGGATTTTTAGATGAGGTATTATTTTTTATTCTTATTCAATTATATCTGTATATATCACTACATATTAACATCCTGGTCAAGGACTTCATTTGCATTTAATTAGTTTCTTTGTAAAATGATTTCTGCTCTTGAAATTATGCATTTGTACATTACAGAACAATCAAATTATCAGCCTCACTGCCAAAGATCAATTTGGAACTCTGAGAAGTGTGATGAAGTATGTTTTCCATCATTAAAATTACCTGCAAATTCTTCAGCACTGTCAAAATGCCTATGGCTGTTATTTAATTTGTTTATGACTAGCAGGAATAAGTGGGATTATGTAATAAAATAGAATTTTCAAGAAAGTTTATCTTTCCATGAGCGGAGAACTCACTGGAAGTCAAAGAAATCACCAGAATAAATGGGTCTTAATTTCATAGATCTTTTCTTCCCTAAAATGTGTAGTCTTAAAATAGGCATAAAAAATGTTACATCGGTTCTAATTAAACCTGAAGGATTCAAACATCAGTGAAATTTACAACTAGTGCACTGGCATGTGAAACAGGATATTATAAGAAAGGAAAGTCTAAGCTTAATTCTGTTTCCTGATTCTTTATTTTCATGAGAACAGTCTTAAAGATGGCAATCTGAGAATGACACAGTAAAATAAGCAAGTGGTTCCCTTGCATGAGGGAACGAACACCAGTACCTAAGCAGAGCTCAGTGAAATGCTATAGTGACTATTTTCACACATCTAATTCTGTCTAAAGTGCTAAGTAGTTTTTAACTGTTAAAAATATTACCATAGTATCCTATTCTGTCTGTGGGACAATATGAGAAGTTCTCTGTACTTCACAGAGAATTTTGTTTTTTTTTTTTAAGAGGGTTAGAATGGAAAATGGTGATATGAGAAATCTGTTGCCAATACAGGTTAAATACATCCTCCTACCCGAGGGAACAGTTAATATTGCTTTTAATAGGTATCTCCTGAGTTTCTGCAATCTAAGTGCAAACCATGAAAAGTTAATAACTAGCAAGTTTATACTAATTGTAAAATGAAGTAATTGTAAAATGAACTAATTGTAAATGCAAATCTCACATTTCCTTGGAAAAGAAAAATGTTAAAAGAGAAAAAGCCTTGCCTTTGCCATTTTTTCCTGGCTGTTGCTTATAATTGTGCAAATTTGAATTTTGGAGCATTAACATATACAGGGCAAACCACTATTAAGCCTGAGCTATTACTATGACAGCAACTTATATAATTTATAGTTACTCATCCTTTTGAGTCCTAGAAATATGTTTCTGTTCCTATTTGATTAAAAAAAAAAAAAAAAAAAGAAAACCACTAATCTTTAGTCCTGTTTTGGGCTTGTATAGTGGGAGATTGTGAATGTCATGAATTGACCCTGAACAGCACCTAAGCACTCGGCCACTTGTTCACTCCCCACTTTACTCCCACTAGAAGCACAGAGAGCAGGAAAAACAAAAGTGTGAAATCTGTGGGTTCAGGTAAAGACAGCTGAATAGGTGGAGGAGAGAGGAAGAACACAAGTAATGCAAAGACAGTCACATGCCAGCTCCTACAATCAGACCAATGCTCAGCTAATCTCCAGACAGCAGCAACCTTGAAAGCTTGAAAGCCAAAAAGTCCTCATCTTCTTCCTCTGCCCCCAGTTTTTAATGTTGAGCAGGATGTTACATGGCACGGAATATCCTTTTAACTAGTTGGAGTCAGCTGTGCCAGCAATGTTGCCTCCCAGTTTCTTATCCACTCAGTATTCTTGCTGCAAGTCAGGGAGGTTGGAGAAAAGAGAAATCATGGTGCTGGTGCAACCACTGTTCAGCCAGAGTTTTATCACCCGTGGGTTAACCACAAACCCAAAATACAACACCTTTTGGACAGCTATGAAGCAGTACCCAGCCAAACCCCTTATAATGATTTTGGTGTTTTAAATCAGCTGTTGCTGTCGACAAATGTGAAGTCTGAAAAATAAACATAATAAATAAATTTATTGTGTTAATAAACACAAGCTACTCTTCTGAAGATTTTTCTTGGGCTGGTCCAACTGATTTACTAAACAATAATAAAGTAATACAGACTGAGGATCTTTACAATGCATGTTCCAACTTCCAGGGGAGAATTCCAATTCTAACAGAAAGACTTACTGTTATTTTACCAAAACCAAAACAAAACCAACAACAAAACCCATAAAAATACCACAAAACCAACAACAAACAAAAACAATAACAAAACCCCAAAAAATATCACAAAACCCCCAAACAAACAAACAAACTAAACTATCCAGTCTGTCCTGGCATTAGCACTTCTTGAAAGTAACACCTCAGTGAAAATGTCTGGCCGTCCTTCCACTGGTCTTTGGCTATCTCAGTAGAGAATTATATATAACTGTGCAACCTCATTCAAAGAGAAGTATCAAGCTTGTAAAATTCAGTGTATTTTTGGAAAGCAGGTACATTTCAGGATCTTTTCCTGATACTTAGTTATGTACTAAACAGAATTTCTTATTAGCAGAAATAAAATGAATAGTTTAGTTTTCAAGTCAGTATTTTAATTATGTTTGCAATAAATCAGGCTAGAATGTGTATAAACAGCCTCTGTCAAAAGTTCTTTTAAGGAATCATTTTGAGCCAGGTGGCTGTTGACCACAGTAAGATAAAAATGCCAAATATAAGAACAAAGTTTATTTTGAAATGTTTTTCACAGTTTGGTGAAGAGAGTTTACACTTGTGTGAACTTCATGAGAATTAAATTAGTTGCTAGCAGTTTGTAGGTGGGGGAATGAAATGTGCAAAATTTTGTTTTTCTGCATTTCTGTACTTCTGCTAAACTGACACCTCAGTGGGGACTGAATGTCTTTGTCTCATTTAAAAACAAAAGATTAACTCTGAGAGACAGCTCCTGGCTCTATTGAGATCAGAGGTTTGGGAGTCAGGAGCTTAGTATATGCCCACAAACCTTAGAAAGCTGATAGGAAAACGTGCCTTAGATTCTTTTATCTTCTGTGAAGAAATTATTTATTCTAAGGATATCTGTACCAATAACCAACCACTTACAAATACAGTGATGTTGGAATTCTTTTCGTGTATTTAGGATTTCTTTCAGTTAACTGAACTGAATGGAGGGTATGAGGAAGAAAGCAACTGATTTTACTAGACTTATCTTTAAATTGATATACACTGGTGGTCATATATATAGGTCATGTACGTCTTGGGACAGGTAGCATGGCTCCACTTTTTTATTTTCTTTGCCTTTTTGGTGGTTGGTCAGGTATTTGGAATAGGATTAATTTTCTGTAACAGTTTACTCCTCGATGTAAATATGTCATCAAAATGGAAGAAAAATGTTTATTTTGTTAAAAATTTATAGATTTTAATGCAAGAAGGTAATATATTTAATAGCCTGAATTTCTGGGAAAAAAAAAACAACACACCAAACAAAACAAAACAAAAACTGATAACAACAAAACAGAACAGGATTTTGTCCATAATCTCAGGTAGCAAGTTTCTAACTTCTGTTTGAGCTTTATATATCTTTCAGAAATATATTTGGACTTAATTGAAAGCTTTTGAGTGATGGAAAATAGAGCATGTCACTTACTAGAAGGTTTCTCAGGGATAATTATCTTCACTATAAAAAAAATCTTGCCTTATTTATGCTGAAAATTTATCCAATTTCAGCTGCAGTCACTGGATACTGTAATGCCTTTGTTTAGTAGATTAAAAACCCTTGCCTTTGAAAAGTTAAGTAAATAGAGCTTTTTGGATCTGAAACTGCAGACTTTGAAACAGCCTTATGAGGTTTTTCTGAACATTTTCCAATTTTTTTGAAAACTTTTTGGAGGGTTAGGCAGTCTAATAATCTTTCCGGTGTTGCATTCAGAAGAAATATTATCTTCATATTTCCCATATACATGATGGGATTTGTTTGTATTTCTGTTAATTTTCATGTGGGTTTGAGTTAAGATGCAGAATGTTTCAACAACAGTTTGAATTTGAATTACAATAAACTGAGGCACTAATAAGAAAGTCAAAGTTAACTTGGGCAACCTAAGTAAATTTTGGTTAATTAAATATCTGCAAACCTATTAGCTCTCGTTTTCTTCTCATCTAGGTCAGGGTCATCATAGTTTCTAAGTGCACAGAGCTGTGGATTTTACTACATAAAACGCATATTTTTTTCTTCTAGTGCAGAGCGATCTAGAATTTATTTCAATCAGTAATGGCACAGTAATTATATACATTTCCTTATATACATTAGCTGCACTAGTCTGCAGGGTGAAGGGGTGGGTAGAAGGTGGGAAATAATCTTCCACTAGTTCATTTGGTCACCCAGAGGGAAAATAACATTTTCCCTACCCTGAATGCTAACAACATTGGAAAACCTGTCGCCTTTGTAATAGAACATTGAGTATAACAGATGGTTGTCTCTGTCTGCTTCCTGTTTCTCGTTTGAATCCTCAACAGCCAGCAGAATAGGCAGCTTGCTGGGCCAGTGGCTGAATATTCTAGGTCAGCCAAATGAGGTGTGTTTGCATTCTTAGCTATTTTCTGTTTTAGTTTCTGTTTGTTTGATTGTTTGTTTGGTTTTGGTGGGGTTTTGTTTTGTTTTTGTTTTTGTTTTTTTTAATTATTATTTGCTTGTAATCAAGTAATTTTCTTCACCTACTTTCAATGATTTATATTTCTTTAATATGATGCCTCCATACCAGCCAAATAACTTATAAACATGGTACAGCCGAGTGCGAATAGAAGTGAATTGAAGCTGCAGTGCATACTTTTGGGAACTGGGAAATAGCATAGAAGAGACAGATGCAGGCAGATGGCCAGCCAGTTTGCTGTCCAGGAGAGTGCTGCACAATTCCAGCTGGGAGTTTCTGCTTTCAGCAGATAGGACCCAGCACATAGAGTATGAGGTCTCTCTGAATGTTCATTTTCATTTAAAAGAATACCCTTCAGCTGGGGGTTGCATGGATTTGAATAGCCTTTTTACAATTTCTTTGCTGGGTGGAGAAGGGTTAGCAATTACAAAAGCAAATGTGACTTCTTGAATGTGATATTTTGTCAATGGAATTTTAGCAAAGCTATTGCTCCTTTTACTTTTGAGAAAGAAAATGAGAAAAAAATGATGTGCTGTATTTTCTGCAAGCAATCTGAAGTTGATTAACACATTTCTCCTGATTATGTTTTTCTCTTTTTAATTTAATGTAGAAATGTATCGGCAGAGGGGGTTGCATTTCCAAACAATGTATATTAATAAAAACTGCTGCCAAATCAAGAGTTTTTTAGAGAGATACTGAATTTACGAGGTCTTTTGTTTAAACTGTCTTGGTAGATGGGAAATGTTTAATTAATCAACCATTTGTATCTTAGAACACTCCCTTTTCACTTGTCATCATGAATATTTTCTCCATGACTTCACAGGCTTTCTTACTAAATCATAAGAAAACCTATAACACTGTCCCTCAAACAGTTCTTCTTCCACCTCTCTTTTGCTTTTAATGTAAACTGTGGTTCCCCCCCTCACACAGCCCCCCGAATAATCCAACTAGCTCAGAGATAAGGGGCTGTGAGGGGAGGAATATCAGGAGAAGGGTAAAGATATTCAAAAGAGGCTCTTACCCCGGGGTATGTTGGTACAGCTCTCTTTATTCTGTGGTGTCCATGTGGAGAGTGGGGCAAAAGAGAACGAACAGGAAATGTCAGGGGTCTATATAGGTTTCGGACAGGGTGGGCTTTCCTGGCTCTCTGCCAACCCCGTTGGGGCAGGAAGGAGGATCCAGGGGTTATCTTGATCAGAGCCACAGGGTCCCGGGGAAGGGGAAACACAATGCCCAGGAACTCACTGTAACAGTAAACAAAGATTGGTCAACCAAATGCGGCTCAGAAAGGATGACTTCACTGGAGCATGGACACAGATTGCCATACATTTGGCAAAAGATACAACTATATATGAACAAGCAAGTGAAAACTGTATTTGCATTTCCCAAACAATCTCTCACTCTAACAAATCACTGGCAAAAATGCTCATTGCCTCTTTGGAGGTAATGCATCAGCAAAACCACGGGTAGCACACACCAGGTACAATCCAGAGTGTCAGACTGCAGTCAGTACTCCTGCTCTTTGGAGACTGGACATTTCTAACATTTCCAACAAGATGGCTTGTGTTCCACCTGTGGCAGAAGTATGTGCAGAGCACAGTGACTCATTTACAGCACATTTAGCAAGCCAGCCTTTCAGCTGCTCTGAAGACTGGAAGCAGTCTTCAGATGATATTCTTTCCCTTCCTGGAGGACCTAACATAAAGCAGATTGTTACAGAGAACCCAGCCTGCTTCATTCAGTGAAGTACACTAATGAATCGGTGATTTAAGAGCTATGTAGCCTACTTCTTTCTTTGTTTTGAAGTGTGATGTGATGCAGCTATAAGACATTTTACTGGTAGAAATCTGAAACTGGCCAAATAATAAACAAAAAATAATGTACAAAGTGACCATACAGAAAGTTGTTCATTTTTTAAATAAATTTAAAAAATAGGAATCATTCTTTTTTTATTCAGAATCTAAAAGATGGCAGGTGGCTTTCAGGTAATTTACTGCCTGTTCTTCCTCCAGGAACATCTGTTAAAATTATAGCCACATTCAGTGCAATACTTAGCCTGAAAGCAATTAGAATTTCTGGCTTTAATGTGTGGTTTTCTAAACTCTATTTTGTCATTCAGGCTCATGCTGCAGTTCTGTACAGTTTTAAGTTCTGGAAGCAGTATTTCTTTGTGCTAGGCAGTGAATTTATTATGCTGGACTTCTGTTCACTCAACACTTCTACAGTTTTAGAGACCAATGCATAAGAGAAAAAAAAATCAGCTCACTGCTGAAATTGGAATGTTACGTGAGAAATCAGGATTCCTTGGGTGGATCATCCTCTGTTGTTTCAGAAAGAATTTGAATGGAGAGAAGCATTAATCTTTTAACTACGCAGTCAAGGTGGCAATGTGTATATTGAAAAAGAGAGAAAGAAAAAATTTTTGTGGGAAGTAAAGTGTGATGCTTCCCAGCAGCCCAAGGGATAGTCACAGACTCTTCTGTACACAAGTAAACGACAATGAAGGTTCTGGGGCATGTGCTGGTGGTGCTGTGTAAGATGCTGGAACAGCACTGCGTGAACATAAAAGAAAACAGTCTATAATCTGGGGAATATTTAAGGGTTTGTCATTCCCTCCTCACACGAGAGTACATGATTTCCTTATGACAGCTGGAGATCAATAGGAAGCAGGAATCAAAGGCACACTTGGACTCATCAGTTCCCTATGGGGAACGTTTGGGCTCAGAGGTGTGCGCAAGCATGAATTATGAGGACCATAACTTTTCCTTTTCTGATGTCAGTGATGATGTATCAGAAGTCAGCTAACAGCTGAATTAACTTCTGCATATGGGACTATCAGCTTGTGACCAATATGATTAAAAAGCAGAATGCAAATGTCCAATGAGCCCTGAGGTTAATATAGGCTTTTCTGCTTTATTTTTTCATTATACAGTATTGTGTTTTGGGTAGAATGCATATTGGGACTGGATAATGGCAAAGCAGCTGCATTTTTGTACTTTCAATTTGAGAGAGAGGAAACCTCCCAGAGCCACAATCATCAAGAGGTAATGCTCATTTTGTTTGAAAAAAGTCAGAACAAATATATACACCTGGATTTTAGAAAGATAGTTGATCCTTCAGTATGTGAAGGACCTTCTGGACCTTGTTAGAATACACCTGGCAGCATTCACTGTTAAAGGTTGCCCAGTTTTGTCATGAACTATGGGTTCACTTGGTATGAGAGTACTAGTGGGAAAAAAACCTGAAAGACTGAGCCTAAGATGGTGGGCACTGGCTTGCTGTTACATTTCTTCATGTGGATATTCTCAGTTCAGTCAGAGAGAAAAAGAGAAAGATTTCTGCTAGGCTAAGACTGGGAAAAAGTCCAGGAAGAATGTAAACAATCTATTATCTTACTTTCAGTTCATATTGTTTATAAATATGTTCTATCACACTAACCTAAGTCCAGTGTACCAATCAAGTGAAATATTTTTACTTTAAAACCAATAAAATTAATGTTCAAAATGTTCTCTATAAAAGAAAGAAGTACTTTTGAATAAACACTCATTTTACCTTCTAAAATCGTACAAATCATTTCACCTGTCCCTGGCTCAACAATGTCATCTTCACATTTAGAAGTTCAGAGTATTGTTGGTATTTGTTGTTTCAAAAGAAGGAAGTCCATTCCCAGACATTTTTACAGCATTTTTGGGGTTATTAGGAGGTAAGCTGGCTCAGCTTTCAGTAGAAGATATATCAGAACCAAAAGGGTAGATGTCCCTTTGCTATCAGCTTACAGAGAGCTGTCTCAGTCAACTAAAATTAATGACATATATAAAAAATAACGATTGAAGTAACCTAAAAACTAGGCAGGCCCAAGCACTTCTTAAGTATTAATGTCCCAGGACAAAGGATCTCTAATCTTCTTTTTAATGTTCCACATAGTTCTATCAATGCAATTAATGATTTTTAGTTGTGAGAAATTAATCAGTCAGTAGTTTTTGGCACAGTTCCAAAGAGGTTAGTTTTGTTTGCTGGATCAAGACGTGCCAATGAGCTGATGAAGACTAACTTTTTGTGAGTGCTTCCCGAGTGAGAGAATTTTAATAATTGTTAAAACATCCTGCACTGATTCTTTTTTTGAATTAGTGACTCAGTCTAAAGGTGACAAGCTTGATCTGAAACCATGCAGATGCATGGCAGAAAAATGCATTATCTTTTAGGGTATCTGGGAAAACACAGATTAGGTCCCAGAAGAAATGCACGTGCGAAATAGTGGGATGGTACTGGCATCGTACATGCAAATTCATGATCAAGAACCAGACATTGTAGACCAGCCATTTAAGCAGACTAGCTGAAGATCCATTGATCTTTACCACTAGATCCGAAAGGAAGGTAAGGTGTAAAAATGTTAATAGGCTTATTTTTGAAATCAGTGACAAAATTTTTCTGTTAATTTGATATTCTACACATGTCAAGCACACATATAAATTTTTGTTGTATACTTTCTTCAGAGAATAAGCCCTTCCCTCTCTTTTAGTAGAACATAAAATGAAGCCCTATTTTTCTTGTTAGAATTATTTTCAGTATGATACATTAATCTGAACACAACAAAGATGGGCATCAATTTTAAAGCACGCTTATAGATTTGTTGTGTTAGGATATACATAAATAAATAACAGGAATCCTCTATCTCTGAACTACAAATTTCAAATGACTGCAGAAAATCACATTTGTTTCTGATAATATGTAAGTTTATAAATTATTTCATATATAAATAAACCAGTTATTATGTCTAATAAAATATTAAAAGTACATTGCCAATACTTCTTTTGCATACTTTGACAAGAAATTATGTTGTGACTTTAGCCATTCAGATGGAGAAATGAGCAAGTCCCTGGTGTTTTGTTCTAATTCTCATTCAAGGAAGACCATTAATGATTTTCTTTTATCTTTTTTTTTTTTTTTTCTTTCCTTACTCTCCCCCTCCCAATAATTTGATTAATCATTTCAGTTACATGTTTCTACTTGGCAGCCTCTGGATTCAAAGGTTCTAACTCAGCAATATGTCAAAAGGAGTGACACTGCAAAGGCTGGACTAAGCTTTGACAAGACACTAAATGAGGAACTTTATCTCTTGAGGCATCTGAGTGGATTAGATTAAATGAACTTTAAGAGGAACTTTAGAGCTATGAGCATAACCCACACAATCCATAAATATTGAATATATCTGCAAATGTGCACTGTCTAGCACTACTCCATGGTTTCAATTTTATATTAATTCTCTTTAAGAACTGCCCCATGTCCTTATAAACATGCACAAATTAAATGAAACAGCAAAGAAGTAAAATAGAAATGCTTTCACAAAGTGTGGGAAAATTCTAAAGGTAACTTCAAGCTATGTATTCTGCAAAGTCCACCAGGGATTTGGAAAATTAGTCCTACCAAAAATTGTAAGACTTTTTATGCAGATAAATACTCTTGTACAGAGAAGGTAGAAGTTTCAATTGAAGGTATGGTCTTAAAAATTCCTTTCAATTTGCACAGATCATCCATACTTGGCTTAATGTGCGGTTGGAGAAGTGTTGAACAGGAAGGAAGATTTCAGTTTTCTCTTCTGGTCTTTCTGTGCTTTGTACACAGTGCAGATCTGAGACACTTTGGCTTGCGGATCTACTGAACATCTCTGTGATAGATCTTCATTTGACTTTGCTCTAACATAGTGTGTTATTTTATTTTTTCTTGTCAAAAAATTCTCTTTTTTCTTTATAAGTCAGACTTTTTGGTGCAAGGGTCAGGCAGCCTCTTCTGTGACATGCTAGAAGCAAATATGAATGTTGTGTAGGTGTGGATTGTGTAAACAGTGCAAACTGTGAGGAGGTGTGAGTTTAAATGTGTAGGGATTTGCCTACAGCTCCCCTTTGTTAATAAACTTGTAACTTCTATAGCTTAGTATATGTGACAGTATTTGGATGTTCCACATGAGGAATGAATTCCACATGAATTTACCTCACCTAACTTCAGTGACATAAATACCAGGCCTGAGTTTAAGATACTGGTCTGAGCTCTCTTTATAACTAAGGAATGACAAGAATGGATGATTTTCTGATTTATTTTAAATACATTTTTAAAGTGTGTGGGTGTGTACAGGATTCTATAGATACTTAGCTGTGTTCTTACTGCAGAATAAGACTTGATAACTGGCTTAGACTACAGACTTGCTTTTAAAATTAATTGAGATGAATTCATTTTAGGTGTAAACCAAAATTCACTAACTAACAGAGTTAGTTTCTTAATGTTAAGATCGCGTTCCTTCCACGTTCATAGAGCTCAGAAGGTAGAACATTCACATATGAAAATTTATAGACCTTGTGGATAGATTAAATTTTTGTGTAGGAAACTGGTGAGATTGGGAAACTGACACTTTGGGCTGCATAATTTTTGGAATCATGCCTCAGCAAAGGCATGTCATAGTCAAGAGAGCATATGTTAAATGTTGCTGTTGCTGTGCCACATAATTCACTGACTAGATATTTACAAAACAAAAATACCAGTGTTTTCTTTTTTCTACAACAAGGTATTACAATACACCATAGAAGGTAAAGTACCACAAAGTACCACTGTATGATGTATTATACTGAGTTCTGACATAAATAGTTATTAATAACTTCTGCTTTCAGATTGCTGATGAATTTTTGATCTTTCATATATCTTGGATATTTTGCTAATCTTATACAAAATCATTAACCATGATAAATATTATTTTGTCAGGAGGCATCCTGCACTGTATTTTGTGAAGCTAAAGGCATGTTATCGCATTGTTGTGAAAGAATTTTTCCAGGGTCTAGGTTATATGCAAATAATTTGTAAATTGAAGTTGCAGGTAGAATTGTCAAATGGTTTTTAGAATAATTGATTTATTACGATCCCAGAGAGACTATTTTTGTAGATTCTTATATGTTATTTCCAGTTGATAGATCTGAAATCTATGTTGTGATTTTAACAGCAAAAGCTGTCACTGAGTTTTGTTAAATTAAAATATTTGAAAGGCAAAGAAAAAAGTCTTCCAGCAAATTATTTCTTTATGACTGAGAGCATTTTAGAGACAGAAGAATATTGTCACTTCCAGAACATTTTTTTATGATCTTCATTTCATTGGATATTTATATAGATAAGAACTTTATGACTGACAAATGGAACTGTGAAATTCTTCCTGAAACACAGTCAGCTAAACTTTCTTCAGGAAGAAGAAATGCAGGTTTCCTTTCAAATAAAATAATAAATCTATGTTTATTTTGGAGTTGTAAACTCCATTGTACACTTTTTTAGGGGTAGGTGATGGTCTCAGTGGGATTTCTTAATGAAAATTACATTGTTTAATATGTGTAAGAGTCAGGTATTCCAATATTCAATATTTTTGTTCATTTTCTGGTTGAAGAAAGTAATTCTTATGAGATTCGAAAATGCTTGACTTATGAGTATAAATTTTGGTATTTTAGAGGATCCAATTCTCTTGCCATTTTCACCCACTTACTTCTGTTTGCATAGCCACCTCTTCCTTTCTTTAATGAAAAAAACACCATGCAATTGTTTTTCCCTAATTAATTGAAAGGTCAACAATCAATATTTTATTATGAATATAATAAATGTCAGTAATTCATGCCAGCTCAGGCATTTGCCATGAAGAGCAGTGGCGTCTGCCATATAGAAGGAGCATGTGCTTAGCTCTGTTGGTTTCATTCTGTACCAGCCTCTGAGGCATCTTTCTTATTGCCTTATAAAGGTTTTAAAATTTGTTTTTATATAGCCTAGTCTTTCTCTTGGGAGAGTCTAAAGCAGCCTTCAATGACATCCAATTATAGACAGATCATATAAAGGAAGTATTCATCTAAATATAACCTGATCTTGCTCTTGGGTAGTCTAAGGCAATCCTCAACCACATCCAATTATAGATGTATCATATGAAGAAAGTACTCATTTAAATATAGCTGACAGGTCCATAGATGACTAGAAAATGGTCATCTAATCTTACTCCTGAGGTAGCACAGGCCATAGGATTTCATAATTGACCCTCTAGTCTACAGAAAAAATGTCTTCTAGGAAGCAATCCAGACTTGATTTATAGGAATCAAAAATCTGTTGCTCCCTTCAGGCATGTTGGAAAACAGTTTAATTTTCTCTGTAATTTGCCTGTACGATATTTTAATTTGCTCACATTTATCAACTTTATATGAAACATATGCCTTCTGGGATAATATTTCTGGTGGATTTTTTTACAAGTAAGACATTACAATTGAAACAAAATTATTGTACACTATGATGGTTTCTTAAAATAGGTTGCAATATGCCCTGCATGGTAAACAGCAGAATGTTTTCTTTGTATCCTAGCTTCCTAGATATGCAAAGTATACCCAATTTACTAGTCTAATTAACTCATAAGGTGCTGTCATATATTCACTGGTGGAGGGATGTTAGCAGCGGTGTTTTCAATTTTTGGGGTTTTTTTACAACATGCTAGTATCAGCCTCTTCTGCAAGTTCTCTAATATTTATATTTGCTTTTTAGCAATCTGATCCTTTGATTAGGTTTGTGGAAAATAAATTATCATTGTTTGCTAGAAGTTCCAAAGACTGAGAGCAGCCATATGTTAGAGAGCAGGACAGCATAGGACATTACAGAAATTCAGGTTCTGGCCACAAGACTCATAACATATGTACATAATCATATGTACATAACATATGTACAACAGTCTTGTACATATTTGGTCATTCAGATTTGTTGCATTAACTTTATTTTTCTGTTTAAGACTGTAATTGCAGACTTAGCCTACAGAGTGATTACGTGTATTTGTTAAGATGGCAGCGAACATGAGAAATGCCAATTTTTTATAGGCTGTGCTTTGCCCAACTTAATGTTGGGCAAAGATTAAGGGTTTTTTTGGTTAATTTGTTTTTGTTTCTGTCGTAGAAATGGAAAAGCAAGTATTTTGGAAACTGTACTGTATCAGTGGAATATCAAGAAAGAATCTATTACCTGTGGAAAGCTTAGTGAAGTTGGTTTTGTGTATATAAAATTTCAAGATGTAATTTAGAATTATTAAGGTGTTTTTAATTTGTTTATTAAAACAGTGATAACTTGATATGGGAAAAGATAAGAGCGGTCTCATGAGTTTCAAACTACTATGAAACTGAATTGGGAGCAATTTTAAACTCTCTTGGAAATCTTTCATAGAGCCACAAGTATATCTTAAAGGATGCTTTCTATAATAAATCTCATAATATAGCTCTTATGCCTGTCTTAATATTATAACATCTGTGAGCAAAATATATGTGAGCTTGTAAAGGGATTCACATAAGAGACTGTCTTCCGAAATGAAGTCTGTAGTATGCAAATGTAATGCTTATAGCTGCAGTATTTGGTGCAAAGATGATGGGAAATCAAGACTGAACAAACCAAAAATTTGTCCTGATGGATATACCATTGGTTGGCACAGGACTCAAGGGATGTTTAATACATGACATTAAAAGCTATTAAAAAAACCAAATAATTTTTTATTCTCATTAAATCTTTAATTCACTAGTCATGAAGTTGTTTTACCCTCAGACTTTCTCCAACTTTAGAAAGTCTAGTTTGAGAATTAGGTAGGCAAATTTTTTTTCAAAGTAACATTTTGAAAGTATAAAAATCAAAATACAAAGATATCTTGAAAAGAATTAAGTATATTAGAATCACCAGTCAATTTTATTGTATTGCTTTATATATAGGGATTGTAGATAACAAAAGTATTGAAGCTACAAAATTTTTTTATTCCTGTTTTGGTAAAGTGCCTTAAACCCCATTCTTTCAGCTCAAGAATATATCTTCATAAATTATGAAGTTGCTGCTATGGATTTATGCTACTTTAAAAAAATCTTAAAATTTGGACACAAGTGAAATGAAGTTATTATTGTTGAATAGCCATCAATCCTTGCCCTATCATTGTTAGTTTTCCTAGGTGTTCAGAACCATTCAGACACTGCCATAATGCAGTGTGCCATCCTAGAAATATCTGTCTAGTTAGAACAGTGTCTTAAGAGTACAGAAAAATAAGTGCTTTATAGCATATTTTGCTTTTTCCCGTCGCAATTTTAGTGGAGTAACTTTTCCGTCACTTCAGTATTGAGCTAGATGACAAATCAAATTTAACTATTTAACCAGACATCATTGCATCTGAAACCTGTATTACCTGGAAAAGAGTAGCTATTACTGGTTGTTTTTAAATGTTATAGTTAAGACAGCATGTTTCAAACAAAGTCCAGAAATTCTTAGAACTATATGCTCCAAGGTAATGAAGAGCATAAGTTTCAAAGTAAAAGCTTGAGATTTAGTGAAAGATATGAGGAGGCACAGAACTGAGCAACTGTGCTCTTACACTGACTGATCTATGGTGTCAGTGAGCATGGAGAGTAAAGTAGGATTTAGTACTTTTAAATTTAAATTGGTATAGTAAGTAATGATACATAATACTTGTCACAAACAAAAATAAAAATCAACAATCAACAAAAGTTTATCATGTCATCAGCCAGCAAGTAAGAGGTTGTGAGTTTGGGCAGGCTTATCAGGCTGATATTTGGGTGGGCAAGCCAGAGGATGCAGTACCTGTGAGATGAACCCACTACAGCATCCCTCTATTTGCTGGTGAGCCCCAGGCTAGACCAGCCAGTGAGGATAAAGGGCCTGGGAACTGTTCAGGAGCTCCGGACAGAGAGCAGGATCATTCTATATGTGAGGGATCCACTAAAGTGCACGTGTGTGTGAGTGGGAGTGCTGAGTGTGTGCTGCCAGTACTAAGCTTCAGACTCTCTTGGCTGAGGAGGGGAGGGTATTGATGCCTGTGTGTGCTCATGTCCCACATGAAGGTGATGCTCAAGGCAGCCCCTTGGCTGTGGCAGTCTGAGTAGCTGGCTCTGCTGGTGTCCTCTGTGTGTGTGTGTGCTTGGAATACACACAGCATCACAACTGTTGGACTTGCAAAGGAGAAAGGAGCAGCCGCATCTCTTGACCAGGGATGGAATCTCTGGCTTTCTGGGCTGGACTCCAGAGGCCAGTGGGAAAAGTGTCTTATATAAATAACAAGTCAAAGCTGCTGGAGGCAATGGCCATTTCTCAAATCCTTTAACAAAATGTAATCAGAACACTTATAACCAGCTCCCAAGTTCTCCTCGAACTTTTTTTCCTTCACAAAAAGCAATTACATTGATGAAAAAGCACATTAATCTCCAAAGATGTTAATCATTATATTTTTATACTATCATACAGCCATAAATATAAAGAGAATCTCTAAAGAGCTATTAAAAAAGAAGTGGTTCTGATAACAGCAAAAATAGTAACTACAGAATACACCAGAAGAATCCCAGAAAACTTAATATTGTTAAAAATAAATATCAAGGTCAAATTTATCTTGAAGCAAACAGAATTAATATTAATTAAAGATAAAATTTAATTCTATCTATCAGGACTTTAGCTTTCCTAACAGAATCCCTGGCTGCTTAGACAATTTCTCTGTATTCCATAGAGGCGGGGTTTGGAATCAGATGATCTCTGAGATCCCTTCCAAACCAAACCATTCTGTTATTCTGTGACTCCTTCCAGGCTACATATCCTTGCTTCCACGTTCTCTGGGCTTCCTCTCTGTTTTTTAGTTGGTATAGGAGCTGCTTGCTCAATAGCTGAAATAATCTTGTGATGCTTTTCTCTTATAAAGGTACCATAATCTACTAAAGAATTGCCTGTTCCCATTCTATGTATATAGTAAAAAGATGGGGGTGCTTTATCCAAATGTAAAATTGCACAACTGGTGTACTAGGTATGCAATGCTCAGGGTTCACATCATGTTCCATTGAAGACTGGAAGACTGCAGGCATTCTATTTTTCCTTCTTCACACTGGGCAAAGAAATTATATCATGGGAATCTACCTTAGTAACTAATCAGTGATAATTTTCAAACATTCTTTTTTTTTGTGCTGCATAGATTAAATGCTTGTTTTGCTGTTCAATCTACTTGGCTCTGTGCAAAATAAAAAGCAAAATTCTTTGGTAAGAGAAGGTAATTCACATTTTAGTAGCTATTAGTTATGATTTTAGGAAACTACTATGAAAAATAAAGAAAATGTATATTACAGAAATTGAGACTATTTATTTGCACCAGCTTTCATCTTTGACATACCATGCTCTAGCTTTCATAATTGCCAGTAACATTCTTTTCATATAATAAAAATCACAGGATTTCTTTTCTTTGGTGCACTTGCTACTTTAAGTGATTGTGAAATGAGGTGTTTTCTGTGAAAATCACTGATCCTCTAAACCTTGAAAAAGTGAATGTCAGAATGGCTGATGTTGGAAAGAATCTCTGGATCCTCTGCTCAAGCTGGATCACCCAGAGCTGGTTGTCCAGGATCACATCTATCCTGTGTCATTTGCTCTGGGTCACCCTGCCTTGGCAGGGGGTTTTGGACTGCATGATATTCAGAGGTCCCTTCCAAACCTAATTATTCTATTATTCTGTGATTTGTAAATCTTAAATTTGGCAGTTAAGAGCTTGCTAGCTATTTCCCTCACGATGACCATTATGTTATAAACTTTTACCAGGTATACCTCTGATCAAAACCTGCTTAAAAAATGTAATTGTTGTCATGGAGGGAGAAGATTTGGCAAAAATTAATATTCTTTTTTCTAAAGCATTCTAAGCTGATTTAGATACCCTGGTGTGGAAAAGTCAAGTAGGCCCTATAGTCCAATATTCTGGCTTTGAACTGACTGATGTGAAAAGCTTAATGGTTGCAGGTAAGGCTATCTGAAGTATTTAACAATGCAAATATCTAGGGTAAAGCAGCCCTATTAAGACTCTCTCCTGAGCTATAGGAGCTAAAAGTTGTTGTGTGTCCTCTTATTCTGCTCCTTTCTAAGATTAAATAAAAAGAAAACACCCTAGTCTCCATCTGAGATTTTTTTTCATCTCCTTAATCATCACAGTTATCTTACTTTGCCCTATATCTGGTGCTTTTTCCACAGAGACACAATTTTCTATCATCTACTGCAATGAAGCAGAGTTTTAGTTGCATCTACATACTTCAGCAAAAAGGCAACAACAATTATGGAAGCTATGTACCATACAAGGTCAATTTTTACTGATGCTTCTATTTAGAATAATCAACTCTGCCTCTATATAATAAAATGAGGGCTAGGGAGCATCCAGAAATGAAGCACAGCTATCATGTAAATGGTTTAGGATCTCATCCTGCATACGTGTCATAAAAATTTATTGTTCATTGAAGTTAATAGGTACTGAGGTCATTCAGTGACACTTTAAAGCATGAGGGCCTTATTACAAATTAATCTTTATTTTTGTTTTAACTTTAGTATTACAGCACTTCAAAAGAAGCCCTAGTAACCATAGCAACTACAATTTGCCACATATCAACAATTTTATTTCTGTAAGCATTTTAACAGCCTTGGCTTTTCAGTGGTTGAACACATTTGATTTAATGCTCTCTTCACATTCTCATGTAGTGAGAATAAGAAATAGTTTTCTTCTGATACCCGATATGTACAACTCTCAAATTCTTTGCTGCAATTTCAGTAGTGACAATTATTGCTAAAATGTTCAAAAGGATGGTGAAAAACTTAGCAGGAGAATTTGAGAAAGTCAAGCGAAAAGACTAAAATCTGGTAACACTTACTATCAGTAGTGATATAAGTTGATTTCATTAAAATCAAAGTTTTCACTAATATACAAGAGTAACTTAAAATTGTAGCTATATGGAATACTCTTTTAGTAATGAAAATGTATTTGAAACAATTTTTTTAGAGTTAAAAGCAGCTAATTTTAAAAAGTCAGAATACATACAGAGATAAAAAACAAACATGCACATTAGAATTAAGGACCAAAGACAATTAAGGAATAAGGACAAAATATTTGCAAATGCTACCAAAGCTGTTTACAGACATGTTATAAAAAATCTCTGAATAAATTATAGATAGAAATGTAATCAATGTTTAAAGAAGTTTTTCATGTATATGTGTATGTTTACATTATAGTGTATTTAGTATACATAAGCATAGATTTCCTAAATATTTTATAGCATAGATAACATAGATATTATGCATGTACTATGAAATAGCTAAACATAATAGAAGTAAAAATAAATAAAAGAGTGAACAAATATTAGTATTATAGAGCATAGTGAAAAACTAATAGCTATAAGAATGTAACTTGAAAAACCAAGTGATGTTTGAATGCTGCTATTTATTATACATAAGGCTATAATAAAGAAGGGATAAAAGTTAATTCAACTTTTGAAAATACACCAAAACCAGAAAGTATTGCAGAGATTTTGAGAAGCTAGATACGAATTCAGTTTGAAAAAGCCATTTAAGATATAGGAGCAGTATATATTATTATAAGTATATATCCTTAAGAGGTGTGAATTTCCTCTAGTGATTAACAGGTAGGATTCAGTTCTCAGCTTATCCTTCAGCTCTATGACTATTAAAAACAAACAGTACCTATGTTGCACTCATTTTTGTCAAAACTAGGACAATTTTTATAATTTGTGATTTTTCACATATCTTATAATGGCTAGAACTATTGAGGTGGGAAGAGAATGGAAAGTAAATAATAGATAGAAAATAGAAAGAATACCTCAGAAAAAAAAATTTTAAATCTTCCTAAACTGATTACTTACCTTTGTGAGAATCAATTTCATAGTTCATAAATCAATTCTGAAATAAAGAAGAATGAAAAATATTTTTCTTATTTTAAGAGATGCTTTTATCTTCTAGTATTGACCAAAGAACTTTAGTACAACGGGTAATTTGTAAGCCAGAATAACAGCTTTTTAAGTACTCAAATGAAGAGTGACCTTAGAGTCATTATATGCTTGACTTCCCTGAAAAGGAAGACATAGACTACAGTGCCAATTGTCTTCTGGTTTAATGTGTTTAATGGCTGATAGAATAAAGAGAATTTAAATAGATAGCAGCATTTGATTTTTTTTTACCAATTAATTGACTGGAATAATTACCACTCAGCTTTCTTATGTGGTATCTTTATATGTTCTTTAATCACATGGTTATATTCAGCTGGCTATGATTTCCTAAAAAGCAGCTCATAATATTAAAGTTCAGTTAATTAGAGAGAGAAGGTAATCAACCTTTCTAAGCTCAGTCTAAGGATATTTTTTGATTTTAAAAGATTGACTTCTTATCTGAATTTGACAATTGGACTATTGAGATTTGTATTGACTTTTGTCAAACTGTTTAAATGTGTAGCTTATAATTTAACTTGTAGTTTCACCACCTTGTTAAAACAAATTTTCTAAGATGATAAAATAAACCCATTGCACATTCTAACAATAATGAGCCCTGGCTTAGTGACAGGAAAGATGTAAGAATATTTAACTTCCTTCTGTGCTCAACTGAGTGCTAATTCCTGAAGCTTCTTGCCTCAGAAGTTTTCTCTCTTCTTTGATGTTCTTACCTTCTACCTCATTAATGAAAGTTTGACCTCTTATAATCTCCCACCATGGTTGTTTCCACCGTCTCTTATTGCTGTATTGCTTTGCATATCTAAAAGCTCAAAGAAAATAAGAATAATTGTGTCACATGAGAGTCCCTATGTATGGTAGAGGCTAGAGTAGAAGAACTCAGTGATACATTTGAAATTGACTAGCTATAAAAGACAGATATAGTAGTGGATTGTGACTTCTTTTTCTAAGACTCCCATGGCACTTTCATAGCAGTGTCATGACAATCATGTCCCCAGCCCCTTTGGTCCAGTGTTGACCAGCACCATGGACTCCAGAAACAGGACATTTACTCCAACTGCTCAGTATGCCTAAGTCCTGGCTAGTGGCCTGGACTGCTACACAGAGTTCTTGCAACCCTGCTTCAACTTTCTCCAGGATCTTGGACATGGCCAGAGGGCAGTTTTTTAAACCATATATTACTTGCTGAAGTTGACAGCTGGCAGAAGCTAGCAATGGCTAGCTGCTTGTGTGACACCAGGCTAGTCTCACTGGCATTCTTTGTGTTGGAGGTCAGTGAATGATTTTTGTAATGATTTCTAACATGTTCTGTTTTCCCATTCCCAATGTGACAAACAAGTAAATAGTCAGCAAAAGTTACAAAGCAAAATTAATCTATTCTTTAGTTTATTTTATAGCTTGTATTGGATTAGTTTAATGAGTCAGAACTGGTCAAATGTAGTAGAGGTCACACATACCTGGGGCTTTACTTTGTAACGTGCAGCTGTGCTACTTGATGAGGACAAATAATTAAAAATCTGAAGGGTTTTCCTGTTGTGCCATTCTATATGGATTCTAGCTCATGCATCTGAGCTGCTTATATGCCATCAGCTCTGGGAAAACCATCTCTGGGGCAGAGATTTAGTGACATAAATGGAAGTAGTCTTACGGGTTTTGAATATCATCTGCTATTTCAAGTTTGTGATGCAAATGTTGAGAGTCTCATTATCGAAGGGCAAAGACATGACTACACATGTGGGAGGCTAAAATGATGCTTATGTCGTCCACTTAGAGCACTGTATTCTTATCTATCATTCATTTCTGTGAACCTCATCACTGCTCACAGGCATGTGCATTCATATTCTACAGAGTGCAGAGTCCATAAAAATAGAAGAAAAAGATTTTCTAGTGAATAAATGATATCTTTTTTGAAAACCAAAATTTTCTTGTTTGCTGAGGAATTTACATATTCCTGCATATTTTCCATAAATTTGGTGGAGACTTTTTCTTGCAGATGTATTTAGATCTGGTTAAGTAAACTGCCATAGTATTTAATCAGAAAACTTTGCTGCAAATGAATAAAAAAATACCATTTTATCTAAAAATAAGTAAGGTGATGAGCATACTATAGTAGGATATGATTAAATAGAATTTTAGTTCAGTTGTTTGTCATACAGTTGAGTTTTCCTGCCTTTGCTTTTCACATATCTTAGGATTCTAGTGTTTGTTGCATCTGTCAGTCAGCCAATTAAATTCACATTGAGAGAAAACATTGTGAGGGAAGAAAATGTCATTCTAATAAGCTCCTATTATTGTTTACATTCTTGTGCAAGAAGTGAAATATCAGTTATCAGAACCTGACAGCAGAAGGAAAGAATTCTTGTTAGAAAAAAACTTAAGGTGAGACATTCTTTCTGAGATCCTGGGATTTATGTTAATAGACTCTGAATTTAACATGCCCTTTATGTTCATCCATAATTGCCAAATCTGTGTTATTTGTATTGGCATTTTAAATTAATGTAGTCAAATCAGTATGTCTCCATGAAGGTGGATCTTTAAAAGTAAATTATGTGAACATATTAAGAATGAGAATTGTTTTAGTCTCGAGCCAATATTTTTTGGGGTTTATGTGGCCATATTTTCCCAGCAGGGATGGCTTCTGTGAGAAGTTGCCAGAAGCTTCCTCCATATCTGTTAGAGCCAATCCCTGACAGCTCCAAAGATGGATGTGAAACTGGCCAAGGATGGGCCAATCAGAAATTGTAGTAATGACTGTGATAAGCTATTTAGGAAGAAGAAGGAAAAGGTATTGTGAAGATATTACTGTGGCCAGAGAAGAGAGGAGTGAGAACATGTGAGGGGAACAACTGTTTAAGCACCCAGGTCAGTTGAGAAGAAGGAGGTGCTCCAGGTACTGGAGCTGAGATTCCCCTGCAGCCCCTGGTGCAGACCATGGGAATGCTGAGATCCACCTGCAGGCCAAGGAGGAGACCCAGGCTGGAGCAGGTGGACGCCTGAGAAGAGGCTGTGACTCCATGGGAGGCCTGTCTGGAGCAGGGTCCTGGCAGGGACCTGCAGAGCCATGGAGAGAGGAGCCCATGCTGGAACAGGTTTTCTCTGTAGGACTTGTGAGGCCCTGGGGACCCACGCAAGGACAGCCTGTCCTTGAAAGACTGCACCCATGGCAAAGTGACCAACATTGCAGCAGTTAGTGGAGAACTGTCATGCATAGGATGGTCTCGCACTGGAGAAGTCCATAGAGAACGGTCTCTTGAGGGAAGGAGCAAGCAAAGGACTCCTCTCTCTGAGTAGAAGGAGAAACATGTAATGAACTGACCATAATCCCCATTCCCTGTCTCCCTTTGCTGCTTAGAGGGAAGAGGCAGAGCTGGGAAGGAGGGAGGATTAAGGCAATGTGCTTTTAAGGTCTTACTTTACTTCTCATTATCCTGCTCTGATTTTGTTAGTAATAAATTTGAATAATATCTCTAATTCTAGCCTGTTTTGCCCATGATGGTATTTGGAGAGTGACTTCTATTTAATTAAAATATTTAAAGATATTTATTTAAAGTAAAAATATTTCTTTTTCAACAAAAAAGAAAAATTCTTGACTTTAAAAATTTTTTGTTGCAGTTACAAATTAGAAATTAATGCCTGTATATGAAAAACAGTGTGTCCAGCAATGTTGGAAACCACATTGTGGAAAAGTGATTCTTCCCCTGTATATGGCACTGCTGAGGACACATCTCAAAATCTGTCCAGTTCTGGGCCCCTCAGTTCAGGAAGAACATAGAGGGGACAGAGCAAATCCAGAGAAGGGCAAGAGAACAGGTGAAGGGTCTAGAGCACATTTCCTGTCAGAAGCAGCTGAGGGAGCTGGGGATGTTTAGCCTGGAGGAAAGGAAGCCTGGGGGGTGACCTTATCACTTTCTTCTATAGCTGCCAGAAAGGAGGGTGCAGCCAGGTCGATGTGGCACTCAGTGCCATGGTCTGGTTGACAAGGTGGTGTTCAGTCACAGGCTGGGCTCAATGATCTCAGAGGTCTTTTCCAAACTAATTGATTCTGTGATTCTGTCATATTCTAGAAACAATGCTGTTGGCTGACAAGCTGGACATTAGACTAGCTCTAGACAGAAGAAACTGCTAGTGCGTTTATTAAAAAAAATTTCTATGACAAGGACTTTGGCAATTCATGTCTCTTCTGAATATCAGTCTCCAACAGAGCCCTGGACAGAAATATTTCCTTGACCTATTTAAACTTTGAAGATTTCAATTTTTATTTTTGCTTTTGCGCTGAAGCAATCCCAAACATATTCAAAGTATAAAGTAATAAGGTTTAGAAAAGGAGGAAGATAAAAAAATCCAATGTCATCTGACAGAAACATGCCTTACCTGATGTTCCTGTTCCTTGAACTGTCACAAATAATGTGAAAATCCCCTAAGCAACAGCAGAAGGTTCTTTTTGGATAGGTGTCTCTATTGGAGAGACAGTCATATAAACACTTTGATGTTTATGTGATAGCCTTGGAATCTCTCTTCCAAATTCACATTGAAATGTCATGAACAAAGACAGCTGGCTGTTGAAAAATGGTTTCCTGTAACAGAAGAACTGCACTGTCTAACCAAGCAGTCTTTTTCTACATTTTGGTGCTTGCTGACAGAAAGCTCTATAGCCTACAGTTGTGTTTGTATATTATATTATTATATTATATAATATTATTATATATTCATACATACATATATTATATGTATGTATGAATATATAATAATATTATATAATATAATAATATAATCTATTATATTACATTATATTAAAATAATATAATAATATATAATAATATATAATATATATAATATATTATATATAGAAATATATAATAATATATATAATATATATTATATAAATACATAATAATAATAATAATATATAGTATATAATATATAATAATATATAATAACTTTGTCTCAAATAATTTAAGACTAAAAGTCACCTCATTGCAATTACACAGACTCCAAGAAGTCTACAGTTCTAGACAGTGAAAGGAATCATATGGTAATGGTGATATACTCTAACTAATCCATATATATTCAGCCTCAATCAGAAAAAGAAATAGAGTTTTGTAAAGTATATAAAATTAGGGGATTATTTTTTTTTTTTTAAACCTATACCAGAGATCCACCTGTAGCCTCTTGGGAGGACCCCATGGTGGGACAGGTCAATGTCCAAAGGAGTCGGTGACCCTGTGGAAAGCCTTCACTGGAACAGGCTCCTGGCAGGAGCTGTGTCCCCATGGTGGACCCAGGCCAGAGCAGCCTGTTCCTGGAGGACTGTGCCTCCTGGAAGGGATCCACACTGGAGTAGTTCATGAACAACTGCAGCCTGTGGGAAAGACTCATGTTAGAGAAGTTCTTGGAGGATGGTCTCCTGTAGAAGGTACTCCATGATGCAGCAGGGGAAGAGTGTGAGGAGTCCTCCCTCTGAGGAGCAAGAAGCAGAAGAAACAGCAGGTGATGAACTGAATGCAGCTGCTTGTTCCCCTGCACCCAGGCAGGATGGACCCACCACAAGACTATAAATGACAGTTTGTTTGCCACATGACTTTGATAAATGCAGCATGACAGAAGATTAGCCTTCCAGACCCAAAAAGTATTTTTTAAAAGAATTTACAGTGTCAGTGAGGAAAATCTTCATGTATAGTTTCCTTAAATATCAACATTTAAATTTAATATGTAGTTTAAAAGCAATTCTATGTTTAAACGAACCAGTTATCACAAAATGTTTCAATTAACTTATCTGTAAGAAAATGCTGAAAGGGATGCATTATTTAAATAAATGAAGATTTATATGATTCCATGAATTTATATTTGCCCCCTAACTGTTACAACAGCAATAAAATCTTCAAGTTTAGTGAATGTTCGTGAAATACACAATACTTGTATAAGATGCTGTTCTTTGCTTTTTTGGGTTTATTAAGGAATTATATTTTCCTCTATATAAAGGCACAGAGATAAAAATGTTACACATCTGAAAACAGGCAAAAGTTTTTTAAATGGATCTGTGAAGATGTGTGTGTGAGCAATATAAAGAATCCGATCAATAGAAAACAGAAGAGAAGCAGGAAAAGAAAATTAAAATTAAGGATGAAGAAGCTAGCCTGGGAGCAGGGAACATAGTTAAGGTTGACTTTACTGTGTTTCAGAAGCAGAGAATCAATAAGGCCATTGCTTAAAACTGAAGATGAAATTACTTGTGTAAATGTGCTTTATTATTCTGAATCTCTGTTATGTGGTTTCAAGACTTTTCTGCTGTTCACTTCTGCATTATTTTTTTCTTCTAGGACTCAACAGTCTTGTTGTCTTTTTTTGTTTTTTGTTTTTTTTTTCTTTATGGAAAGATGTCTTGTACAGTATAAGTCTACTTGTCTACACATTTATTTATACCATTTTACAGAAATATAAAATACAATAACAAAGCACGGGAAAAAAATAATAGTCTGTGTTATAGTTCCATGTATAAGGGATCAAGAAAACAAAGATAACTTTAAGCCAGGATACAAGTCAGGTGTTGACATGAGTTAAATTGGTGACATCCATAATTCATGTAGTCTCAAGAGTACGATTTGAACTTTTACACTCTGTAAGAGACTTACTGAACTTAGAGGGCAGCAGTATGGACTGATGCTCTCTGTTCTTCGTAATGTTTCATATTAGATGGATTGTGCCTCTTGCAGGTGTGTAAACTGACAAAAGTCAGCAACAGGCCACAGTTCAGTCTATCTCACCCAAGAAGCTTGAAACCTTGAACTGAATGCTAACTCATAGAAAAGGCCATCAAGTGCCAATCATACCATCATCATGGCCCTGAAGAGAATGAGGGCGCTTCTGTAAGATGCATTTTGACTGAAGAGAATCTACTAAGAGGTCAAAAGAGCTACTTTTGAGGTGCTGGGATGGCTGAAATATGTATTGCATTTTAATATTTATTTTCCTGGATTGAAACAAAACCATAAAATTTTGTGTTTGATAATGGCTTGTTCTAAGAGCACAGAGAACTGAAGGAATCATAAAAACCCCACATCCTCCTATGGTTCTAAATCTTACTTTTATTTGGATTTCCTTATATATTCAAGGATATAGGAAAGGGAGGCAAGATGGTAATGAAACAAAGTCTACAGATCAAAATGAGAAAAAGTCTACTGAATCAGAGCAAAGTCCCACCAGCCTAGAAAATCATAAGGTCAATCTTTATTTTAAAGGCAATCAAGGTTAATTGAAAGACTGTGTCTCCCTAATAGAAAATCTGGTTAATTAATGTGGTTCTCTGAGAGACAGCAGGAATTTAAAAAGGGGCATCTATACCAGAAGCTCTTTCCACATTTTCAGGTAAGAGGTTATAAATTATTTGTTGCTGACTGGGTGATTGTTCATGTTAATGTTGTGTTCAGCACCCTGCTCTGGTTGACAAGGTGGTGTTCAGTCACAGAAACCTCCATTTCAAGTTACCAGAGCAGGAAATTTGATTTGAATTATTTCTGATAGTAAAATATTACTAGCACAAACTAATACTAGACATTAATATTTTCAAATTATCCTCTAAGGAAATACCTTTTGAAAGATTTGATACCATGCCCAACTTAGTGAACTCAGCGCTGTAAATATGCTGTTGACATTAGCGAACAAATCTGTAGAAGCAACAGAAAGGAAGGGGGCTTTTTACAGCCATAGAAACATTCAGAATTAATATGAATTATTCTCACTTTTTTGCTTACACATGCATAATACCTTTCCCTAGAGTGAATGAGCTAGATTCATTTGTTATATTATGATTCCTAAAGTGATGGGCAATACTTTTCTTTTTTAATTCTGCCTCAGACTGCAAAGACAGACTTTGTTCAGACTTATGGTAGAGAGAAAGAAGAGAGGGGACTGGTCTCCTTTCTTCTGGATCCATTTTTTAATGTATGAGTCAACCTGCCTTGTCTATCAACAAGTTACATAGTGTAACAGATTTAATTTTTAATAGATAACTAAGTTGATAAACTTGGAAGAATATTACTATTTTAAATTTAGGAATGACAGATTTTTGAGGATTGCATTCAGCTAGTGATACTGAACAGAAACTACAGATGCTTTTCCAAGTCTGGTTTTATTTTTCCTTCAAATAATATTTTTTTCCTTAAAACCATATAGTTGCTTTAACTTAAATACATGATGAAATAAGAGAATAAGAAAACATGAGGGAGTTAAGTTCAGTTCATTGCAGTAGAATGAACTTTCTTAGATTTTATGAATAAAATATGAATCATATTTTGTGGTTATTATATTTTAATTATTCTGTTTATATTATACAAAAGCTGATTTTCAAAATGGGATTTTTGTGTATTAAATAACTGTTTGAATTAAAAGATTGCTAAAAAGTCTTGTATATTAGATTTAGTGACTCAACTGTGGAAGCAGAATATCTAAGGTACAAAGCTCAAGAGCAAATGTAAATAAGAGGACCCTTAACCTAACTAGTCAACTTGTCAGAAAAGTGGCCGCAGTGCAGAATCTTTTAACGGTGGATTGTTGCCCTTGAAAATGTTTCTGAAATATTAAAGCATGTATATGAGCAACCATGGGAATTACTGAAGCAGAGGATGAAAAGCAGTAAACAGTGGAAGGTTTTGGGTTTTTTGGTTTTGGTTTTTTTAAGTTTCATTCTTTTCCCTGTAAGTCCATGGGGTAAATTTGAAGTTCTTTCTCAACAAGAATTCCTTGCAAAAATAGAGAGAAGAGTATTTTCTCTGCTTCAAAAGGATTTGTAATTTTTTTCCCAAGTTAACACTTAAAAGTTCTTCTTCTGAGGCTTGAGTGAAATTTTAAAACTGGAAAGCCTGAACATTTTCCCTTGTTCTCAAATTTGGAATTTAACCCCATTGACTAAAGGCCTTGTAACTCACTTCTTTGGTATAAATAGATCCCAACATTTCAAGAGTTGACTAATCAACTTATTGATTAGTCTAGTTACTCCAGAAATCAAAGGTGAGATGATAAACTGTGTGTAAAGTCCTACATTTGCATATTAAAATTAATAAATCACTTTTAAATACATAGTTCATACATATAATACAGCAGAAAGCAAATAGAAATTAAACTGTTAGGGTAAAGCAAATTTGCCAAGTGTCATCTGTCATAAAATTTGTGAAACAAACATCACAGGATATATTATACTTTATGCATCAGGAATATAAAACAGAAAATGAGTACATTGTTTTACATTGTTAAGGAACAGTTTTACTAGGCAGTGATTAATATGTTCATTTGTCTGGAAATGTTTATTAACTGAACCTGAAAATTACAGATATATTTTCCCAGTGGTAAAATTATGATTCTGCTCTCATTTATTCCATCTTAAAAGCAGTACTGGTAGGAAATCAGGTCTCAGAGGAGTTTTGTTCTCTTTTTTGATCTTTGCTCTAACAAGGAAAAGGTATACAACACTTCCCAGTCTGCAGGAAATTACTTTATGTGCTGATTAGACTTTTGTAAAAGACATTGTCATGCATAAGGAAAATCTCACCTGAAATAGGTAGACATCTCCAATGATCAACCAAGACAAAATTTTAAAAAGCTGAAAAATATCCTGAACAAGGGAGTTGTATTAGGACAATAACTACAGAACTGAAGCCAAAATGAAAGAGATCTATGGAATCAGTACAATTTATTTCAGAAATATTTTAAATGTGTTAAATGTAATAAAAATGTGAAAGCATACAAATCAGAAAAAGACTTCTTTCATTTCCACATATTTTGAGGCAGATCTGAGCTAAATCATCATAAATGAAATTCAGGAAAATTTGAATCTCACATCAGCTGTGAATTTGTTTGATAAATGCATTTCATCAAACTTGGGGAAGGTTTCAGCAGCTCTGTATGGTTTTCTTACAAAAAATGACTCTGTTGAGATAAAAAAACCAATATCAATTGTCTTGCAGGGCACTAGTAATGCAGGAATAGGAAAATAGAATATCAAACATATTGACTCTGATGACTAAAGCCAACAATAAAATGCAGCTAAATATGGATAACCTAAAATTGGGAATTGCCACGTGAGGAAAAGTGAATTGTTAAGAAAAGTTTAAATGTAAAACCTGGAAAATACAAAGAACTGAAACAATGCAAATTATTTTCAGAATAAAAAAAAAATAAGAAAAACAATGCTAATATAAGAAACATAATCCCATTCAACATAGGCTTCAGGAATACTTTTTGTCATGCAGAGAATGATAAATGTGTG
This sequence comes from Taeniopygia guttata, assembly GCF_048771995.1. NCBI lineage: Eukaryota > Metazoa > Chordata > Aves > Passeriformes > Estrildidae > Taeniopygia > Taeniopygia guttata. The sequence continues at coordinate 21,272,035 of NC_133028.1, read as the reverse complement.
AAACAGGCTGTCATGCTCAGGCAAAAAACACAGGGGTCACATGAGAAAAATGAGATGCCTTCCACAGGGGATGGAAGGACTAAGAAAGGATGAACTTAAACAGACTGAATAACCTCTTTCATTCTCTGATGAGATGTTATGTTATCCTTGCAGTTGTTTCTTCTGAAATTATTTATTTGAAAAAGTTGTTCTGGTTGCAGCTTGGTAATATTGTCAGGGAACTTCTTAATTCTGGTTCCAAATTTGCATTCTGACAATATATTTTAAAGACTGAATCTCACGGTAGTGTTAAGCAATGCTGATCCTTTTAGCTTTATTCCTTGAAATATTCAGGTGAATTAGTGTAATATGTGAGACTGTCAGGACAATCTATGTAATGGTTTTGTGTCATTTAAATGGTACAGTTTGTGATCTGTTCTTTTTTGGTGCAGAATAGTGAGGGTTTTAGCTGAACTTTTGAAGAAAATATTAAAGAAAATATTAAAGAAAATGGTGATGTTAAGCTCTGGTGATATTTTACAAAATGTTAACCTTTAGACAGTGAGTTTTTTAACCGCAAGGGCTTCATGACCTTGCAATCACTACTAATTCCAGAGTGGTTTTAAAACTTCACAGGGGAAAAAAACCTAGATTATAATCACCTTCATATGATTTAATAGCATTTAATATTTTTCATGTGACACAAAAGTAGGGCAGACTTGTACCAGTGTATACTCTTGAGGACAGGGCTGTCACTTAGTGACCTAGATGGTATTTAGGAGTGGATCACCATCAACCTTCTAAAATACAACCAAAACACGTGCAAAGCTTTTCTTATGTTCTCCTGTGACAACATAAGGTGGAGTCTGACTGGCAGTGACTGGCAGGGAAGAGTAGCTCTGCTGGGAAACTGAGGAGTGTAGCAGCTGGGAAGCCAAACAGGAGGCAGCAGTGTGTCCTGGCAACAGGGCAGGCTGAGAACAACCAGTGTGTACTAACCTATACATTTACTGTCACCTCTGTGAGACCACATTTAGTATCCTGCATCCATTTGGTTTAGTATCCTGATCCAGTTTTGGGGTCTCCAATAAAGGAAAGACACATATTATCTAGAGTCAACCTAACAAAACCTCAAAGCTGATCAGGGACAAGATGCTGTCATAGGGGCTGAGGGGACTCGGCTTGTTAGGCTTGAAGAAGAGAAGTATTTTAGGAGATGTAAGAGGCTGCTGTACCTACCAGCAGGTCACCAACAAGGCAGAGTCATGCCTCTCATGGAGGTCCATGGAGGGAGGGTAAGAGTCGACAGCCACAAATAGACACAAGAGGGTCAACCCTGTGGACTCCATCATAGGATATTGTTAGTATCTCTGCTTTAGAACCTCCATGAAAGATGCTCTGCCTTCAGAAATCTTTTGTCTTTGACTGATGTGGGAACCCAGGGCAAGGGGAATATCCCCCTGTCTGCCCTGGGTTGCTCTGACTCCCAGGAAAACACTGACTTTGACCCTCATTCATGAAGAAAACTTCCAAAGCCTCAAAGCAAACTAGAAACCACAGAAGTGTGAAATAGATTGCAGAGATTGTAGAGAGTAGTGTAGTATGTCACATGGGTGAGAAATTTAGGTTCTAGGATTTTTAGTATGTTATAGATGGGTTCAAGATGGAGGATATAGGGTGTTGTCTCGAGTTCCTTTCTTCTCTCTTCTTCTTCCTCTTTCTTCTTGGGTTTGGGTGGTATCTTGTAATTGGGTTTGGGTGGTATCTTGTAATTGGGTAGAAAAATCTGCATTGCAGGTCTTTAGGGTCAGTTATTGGGTTAGAAAGGAAAATAACTTATGTGTCACTTCTTAATTGGGTAGTTTAATTTTTGATTAAACTTAAAAAGACCTTGCAGCACAAGGTTGCTGGCCGTTTTTGTGCTGTCTTCACGCATGCAAGGTCTGGGCGCAGAGAGTGTGCTGAAGTTTTGATAAGATAAGAATAAACAGAAGCTGAAGACCAAAAAAGTCCAATGCGTCTCTCGTTCTTGACACAGAACTGCTCCAGAAGGGTCTCCCCTGCCAGGGAGCCCCCAGGGAGTTGCCCAACTTGGGGCCCGCAAACTCACAGACTGTAAATTACCTCTCAGACTTGTATCTAGGAATAATATTAATTGTAGCTTTACCCAAGTCACTTCCACAATCTAGCATCTCTGAAATGGGATCTCCTATATGGAATATTTTTATTTAATTCATAATTTCACTAGCAATATTCAAGTAAAGATCTATTTCTTTAAGCACTAAAAAGAGTGTCACATAACAGTAAATAACAAGAAGGGATTTAATGCCAATTAAGAAATATTTTTGTAGTGCTGTGTTGCAACTCCAGCTACTTACAGAGGGCATGCAGTCCCCTTCATACACCTGTGATAAGCTGTGGAAATTTTGTATATTTTTCTATACTTATTTCAATCTGGTGTCTTTTGCTACAGCCCTGATACAGAATTTTTTGAGAAAAAACATTTTATTTTCTTCTCTCTTTTTTCATAAATACTATGCAGTTTCTCAGCTGAGCAGTTAAAGGTCACATTTTCACCTTCTGTAATAAAAACATAAGAAAAAAAAAACCAAAACCAAGAAATCCCTGCATAAAACCTTCAGTTCATTTGAAGTATTTAGAAGGATGTTCTTTCAATTCTGGGAGTTAAATTTACAGTTTGTAATCTTAGAATTTAAATAACACTATTTAAAATCCTAAACAGTTTCTGCGTAAGACAGATCTGGGACTGAAGTGAGAACTGAGTTTACTGCAAAAAATTTTAAACTGCCTCTTTATAAGCTAGGACTAACACTAGGAAACAGATTGCTGCATCATGAATAACAGCTTATAACCTTGGAAAAAAATTCTGCATGTGTATAGAAATAACAGTTTAGAGATCATTGCTCCATAGTCGATATTCTAATTCAGATATGTTCATTGTAACTGAAATTTCTTACAAGTAAAAATTGTATTTAACCTTACTCTGCCAGAGAAACACAGTTCCTTTGATGTATTAAATGGTCAGACAGAGATAAAATGGAAGTGCTGATAGAATTCTGGCTATATATATATATACACATTATAGGAAAGACAGGAGAGAAATGGAAGTTTTACTAAAACTTCAATAACAATTTTAATCTGTACTAAGCCTAGATTATTCATTTAGTGGATGTACTGATATCAAAATAAAGGCAGTCCTTTGAAGTTGCATAATGCAAATTAAATACGAAGAAAAAAATATACAGGATTATCTACAAAATTTCTTTGCACTGTTGTCATATATCACTAACGCTATCAAATGTAGTGCTCAGGGGCACTGAGCCAAGCTGCAGGTGATCTGAGGCAGTTTTATAACTTTTCCGGATTTCATTCCTAAAAAAGCTATAATTTCAATCTAAGTATATCAGTAACAGTAGTGCAAAACCACAAAGAAACAAAATACATGGAGGAGAAAAATACCACAAACCATCTGAAACATGCCCACACTGAAGAAAATGTATGTAGCTCTTAAGGTGAAGTGAACTTTTTGAGTTGAACTCCAGGTGGTAGCACAGAATTGACCTTAGTGATCTTGCCTCCCAGTAAACTGAAATGATTACATTACAGTTCATGATACCTGGTAGTAGTTATCCTGAGGTAAGAAGAAGAACTTTCTTAACAGAAGGAAAGAGAAGGGTGAAAGTGCAGGAAACATTGCTATGCCTGAAGAAATGAATATTATTAAGGAAGGGTTTAAGAGCGGTTTGTACAACAGTCAGACACTGAAAATAACTGTCATTTGCATTGATCTGTTCATAGAATCATGGGATGATTTGGATGGGAAGGGACCTTAAATATCATATAGTTCCAACCCTTCCACCATGTAAATGACACTTTTCACTAGATCAGGTTGCTCAGGGCCCAGTCCAATCTGTCCTTGAACACTTCCAGAGGTGTGGCATCCTGGCATAACTTCTCTGGGCACTATTACAGAGTTCTGACACATAAAGACAGTGTATAGTAGTATTTCTGAGTTTTAGCACAAGGGATGGAGTTTAGACAGCGATCAAGAGAAAAAGAAAATACTTAGCACAGTATGATACACAAGCCTGAGGCCTTGACGTAGCTTAATGGAGAATTTGATCTGATTTCATCAATCACATTATTATAAACTTCAAAATGAATTAGAAAAAAAGGGTCACTATTTAAGGTGAAGTGCATTAACTTGACCTTTCCCCTCTCTCAGCTTTGAAAACTTAATTTAAAACAAAGTATTCATAATTTCACTTCACTCATATCTTAGAGGTTAATTAAATAGTCTGAAATTCAGTATTTTGTTGTGTTTTTCCTAAAGTAGGTCTGAATGTCACCATTAACATATGTATGGTTGTGTGCATCTGAATTTGAGCAGTGAATTTTTGTGCTCCTACTCCATCAGGCAAAACCATGTAAATATTTTGGTACTGATGAGCAAATTAATTAGCTCCAAAGATGCAAAGGGTAGACAATGAGGCAGTTTTTTCTTGACTCTGCAGACACAGACTAAATGGCATCAAATCAGCAGTGGCAGTTACTATTAGCCTGCAGCTATAGCAACACCTTTTCCCCCAGCAGGAACAGTTGTAGAGCAAGGAGTCTTAGCAGTAGCCACAGGGGTATACCTGGAGAGAATATTAAAAATGTCTGTATGCAGCACTGTCATATCAGGGAGAGTGCTGAAATGTAGAATGATTTCTCCAGCACAAAAAAAAAAAAAAAGAAAAAAAAAAAAATCTATTAAAATTAATTCTGAAATACCTCTGGGATAAATTCAGTGTTGAAGAATTCTGCAAGACATGCAAGTACTTTCAGCTTTGATAAGGGAATTCATTAAAAGCCAGGAAAAGTGGGTAACTAGAAAATTGAAACTGCCATAAATTTCTACAATAGTTTAGGACACTATGGAAAGATATTTACATTATCCTTTTTGCAAACATGTTCTAATTTTAATTAGGAAATCTCATAGCAGTTACCAGATTTCAGGTGCACTTTTATGGACATCTAACTGCTTAACAGCTAATTGACTGCCCAGTGCAAACGTCTAGCAATCTAAATTTAGGGTTGTGTACATTCACAGTCCTCCTAAATCCACCTCAAGCCTTCTCTGTCCATTCAAGATAAGTCTTAATTTTAAAAAGCCCAAATATTTTCACTGACATGCACATCAGAGAAAAGACTATACATACTGCAGTGTTACTTCCAGAACCAGCAAGGTCCATGTGACTATTTAGCTTTGCAGGTCATTTGGAGAGAAGAATGCAAAGTAGGAAGTGCATTATATTTGTGCAATGCTTAGTCTCAGAGGTTTAATGTGCAACTAAAAAAGATTGAATTTAGATAATTATCTTCAGCTTCTTTATTAACCCAAGCCATGTTATGCAAATTCAGATATCTCCACATACTAAACTAACCATTTTGGGTTTAGAATAATCTCTTTCTCATATCTCAGTTATAAAAATAGCTGCAGCATTTTGTTATCCTGATGTGTTCCTTTTTAAGAACTTACTGTAACATTCATTTTCAAAGTATCTTCATGTTAAAACTTTTCTTCTGATAGTTGGGTGCTACAATAAAAATACTGTTACATTTGAAAACATGAGCTATCATAGATAAAAAAGATCTTTTAGATAATGGACTCCATTATCTTGCCCACCACTAAACAATGTCTCTTAAGTACCACATCTACATATCTCTAAATATCTCCAGAATGGTGACTCATCCCCTTCTCCAAGGCAGCCTGTACTAATGCCTAAGAACCCTTGTGTTGAAGAAATTTTTCCTAATGTCCAATTTAAACTTCCCCTGGTGCGACTTGAGGCCATTTCCTCTTGTTCTCTTGCTTATTGCTTGGGAGAAGAGGCTGAACCCCACCTCACTGCCATCTCCTTTCAGGTAGTTGTAGGCAGCAAACACCCTCATGCTTTCATTACTTACCACTGACAGTAAAGTGTTTACAGAGAGTGATGAGGTCCTGCCTTGAGCCTCCTTTCCTTGAGGATAACCAGATCCAGTTCACTCAGACACCTCCCATGAGACTTGCAAATATACAGATATACAGCAAATCATTGTTTTTCATTGACCTAAATAATAAAAACTTCAATATGGACTAATAAAACCTCAAATATTTAAATTGTAAATGTAAGTAGAAGTATTATTCATTTATGTGAATATAAACTTATATGCAATTTTTATAGATTTTTAAGTTTTTACAGATATAAAAATTTCCTATGTTTTTATATGAAGAATTAAAATACACCTCTGTCAAATTACTGTAAGTGAAGTTTGGATCATGTCCTTTCATTAATGAAACACAGCTAAAAGTGACATGGAAGAAGTTCAGGTAAATGATTATTTTTTAAAATGTGACTAAGTATTTAAATTTAGGTGTCAGAAAAAAATATGTACTTTTTTACAAAACATTGATTGTACTTGCTCTAAAAACAGTTTCAATAACATGTTTAATGTTATCCATACAGAATAGAGATATCCAAATTCATTAGTCATATTTGCAATACGTGCCTGTTATTCATAGATTTGTTAAGCCACAAACAACAATTTCACTTTATTTATTCTTTTTATCTAATCCGTTACATTCTCAAGTCCTCAATCTCTTCTTATTTTGCAGTGTTTACGAGGTGCTTTGAAGCAATTTAAAGTTATTCCTTTGGATGAAAGGGACTGCATTATTAAAATCTCTCTAAAGTTACTGAGACATCAAACAACCCATTTCAGTTATCCTCGTCTCCTTGTCTGGCTATGCATACAGAGAAGAAACATAATTTGCTACACATAGTTATCTCATCCTTTTTCAAATCACTGCCAAATCTGAGATTTCAGGCCACTATTTAGAACTGTGGGCTCTATGAACTGTTCTGATTTGAAATCAACCCTGTATTGTCTTATAGTAGATAGAATTATTGTAATTTTTGGAAAACTGATTAAAGGTGTCTCACAAAAAACTCTGTAGTTCTATAATCTATATTGAAATTCACTGAACTTCATTAGAGCACTGTGGAAGGAGAGCTTAATTACATGTGAACACCTTTAAAAAGGATTATTTTTTTTATCACCAGGTAGGTGATAAACCTTTATTTATTTCAGTTCTCTGCTACACAAATAAATTCTCTTGAATGAAGGTGTGATTATGAGAACTCTTCACTGAGGACATATTTGTTGTACTCCTTTCCCTTTCCAATGAGGATTGTACTACCTTGTTACTTCACATAAAAGCTGTTTGTAAAACTTGCCTGAAATGAACCAAGAAAGTGTTTGATACAGGGGAAAGACAATTGCTAAGAAGGTGAAATTAAAGTCTCATTCCGTTCATCATTTCCTGCATGTAAGCATGGTAAGTAGAAGTAGAGAACTGCAGCCTTAAAGCTTGACCTCTTCAGATTCACATGCACATTGTAAAGGAGAGAGATATGAAAATCTATTTTGGCTTCTCAGAAAAACGTAACTGCTATAGTACCCAGAGCATTACTGTTCACAAAGATCATTATTTAGATGAAGTCACTTAATTGTTAAACAAATAAGGATTAATGATTAAAAGCTGATCAGAGTTTCAAATATTTAGATTTCCTCTAATGGAACAAATTGTTTTCAGTTATAACTACACAAAAAAAAAAAGCACCAGAGCTTTGTGCATGTGCAGTCAACTGCAACAAGGCTATTTGATTGTAAATCTGAGGACAAATTATACTGACATAATAATTTTCATTCAAATCAGAGCACGTTTTTTACTGGTCCCCTAGAAGTCCTTGGGAGCAAAATAAACTATTTCACATATTAGGGGATTATGGCCCTTCTCATCCATTATGAACCAATGAGAACTGTACTCAACTATCTTCTTTTGTATACATCAGATACCAACACAGTTTGATAGACTATCATAATTATTGACTTAATTTATGGATTGTAATAAAAAGAGATAAACAGATGTGCAACACAATCCCCATTTAACTACCTTTCTGATTCAGTATATGAACTCTTATAGAACAGGTAAGTATTTTGTTGTGTCTGTGTGACATACAGTAAACAAGAAAGTCTAATATGTAGAACGATGTTTTCAGTGTTATAATTTTCCTAGTTTGTGTCAGGCTCACTGCTATCCTATCTTAGCACTTTCCAATATTGCAGTCTAATACAGCTTTTCTTTTAATGTATCACTTACCTCATGCAAGTTCCAGACTGGCTACAAGTTACCTTACAAATTTCAGATATGATAATTAAGAAGAAATCAGAACAACTTACAAAGGAATTAATAAAAATTAGTAGTCAGTGCAATTCGAGACACATGATAAATCAAATCTGCCTTTCAGAGCAGTGATCATAAATACACTCTATGTTAATATTAAATTTGGCTACAAAATTGAGACCAACTGCATTTTTAATCTCAAGCATTACTACAGGAACAAAACAGTGGTCATAAAGTTGCTATACAAAGCTTGCCTTTCTAAATCCTAGGCAAGAACTAGGAAAAACCTTTGAGCTCTAGAATATGCAGTGCCTACTCTAAACATATTCTGATTTGAATACATTTATGTTATAAATGTCAAACTTATAGATTAGCCTACACAAATGCTATCAATGTACCATTTCAAATATCTTTGTTGTTTAAAACTTCCCTCTCTTTTTCCTTCCTTAAGCCTTTTTCTCTGTTCCTGACTCATCTATTAAAAACAGAACAGTTTACACTTTACATATTCTGCCTGTTGCTGGGTAGTGATAAACTAGTACCTTGCTAATAAAGACCCAGATTGATTCAAATAAACATAAACACATATCAACTATTAGTTTCTCTCTCAATATTAGGGTGTTTGAATGCTTAAAAAAAAAAAAAAAAAAAAAAAGTTGGCTTTTCCGGAAGGTTCCTTTATGTTGATTTTAATGAGTAGAAAATAGAAAAATACATTGAAATTTTTCTTTAAATAAATTACAGTTAAAGTTCATAAAAAACAGATGACTGTGATAATCACAGATAAAACTTACAAACTTGAACTGTCAATTCATTATCCTTCTGTTCCAAAGGAATCACAGAAGAGACTGGTTGTCACTGTACTCGTGTCTTGCCAATGATTTAGTGACTGCAGTAATTTAGGAATGAGAACACAGAAGTCTTTCATAATAAGCTAAACAATTTGTTTCAGTCTTGAAATACTGGCAGGAAATAATATTAAACTAACACAAGTGAGCTTGAAAAAATCTTACTGGATAGATTATTCCAACCTTGTCTTCCCTTAGGATTTTCATAGTAGAAGCATGAAAATATGGGGAACAAGAAAACACTAATGAGTTGAGGGGCCAGCTGGGAATATGTTGTGGTGAGTATAGAGGATTCCATATCTTAGTTAAGATTTTAAAATTAGTTAGAAGCTAAGCTAAGTTAGTAATGCAGGTAGCAAGAATCAAATACCTTAGTTGAAGAGTAACAAAGATATTAGGAAAAGTAAAGATAGGAGTGACAGGGATAAATGTAGCAAATGTGAAGGAGCAGAGACCATAGAAACACCTTGCCTTAAGAATAACTGAACAGTTAGGAGAGGCTTAGACCGTGACCAGCAGATCAAAAAGTCCTTCCAACTGGCCATGGGTGAGGAGTTCACTATGAGGAAGATGGCTTTCTTCCTCCCATATGCCCACTCCCTTATTTCAAAATCCCACTGACACAATGAAGGGAATACAATTGCGCAGATGTAATGGATATTCAGCTGATTATAATACAAAGTGGACAGGTAATGATTATGTATTATATGTCCTTAGAAACCACTTGGATATGTAAAACCTTTTCTGTATAAATGGAGAGCAGGAGTCTGCAACTCCTTGCACATGTATTTGGAAATGATTCCACATGTGTCCAGCGCTGCAATAAATACCCTTCTTTTCAGCTTTAATTAGTTGAAGAGTCGTCTGTCTGTGCTTCACTAGAAGTTGGGACAGTTTCTCTGGGCAAGTTTTCAAACATTACAAACAGTGCATGACTGATTGTACAATACTGTTGTGATACTTGATTTTGGAGGCTAAAACCCCTTGAATTTCTGATTTCAAGTGATGTAAATGCTAAACATTTACACATATAATTATGCATACAATTTTTAATGTGCTTGCAAAATTCAGGCAGGGGTGCTTGAGATTGCTAATGAAGAATGGTTAAGATACTTCTTTTCTGGTGAACATACTTCTTTACATAAAGGGTGGCAGAGCACTGGAACAGGCTACTCAGGGAGGTCATGAAGTTTCCCTCTCTGGAGTTACTCAAAACCCACCTGGATGCATTCCTGCATAACTGCCTCTGAGTGACTCTGCCTTGGCACAAGAGTTGAACTGGATGATCTCCAGAGGTCCATCCCAACCCTAAGGATGCTGTTATTTTGCAGTAGATAGCACCTGAGAGGAAGTGTAGAGTTGTGTTATTTTACGTTCTATTTAAGTTATTGCGTTTATTCGATGTACGCGGTTTGCTCTATGTTCAGTTGGTTTGCTCCATGTACCCCCGGTTTTTAGGTTGGTTCTTTCCCCAGTCTCCTGCCTCCCTTCCCCTGTCAATCCTCCCCAAAAGCGCCGAGTCATTCCCCTGTCCCCTCCCAGGGTCCCTGTCCGTCACCCAGTGCCACTGCCCCTCCATCCAGAACCTTCTACCCAGGGCATCGTGTGATTGGGTCAGGTCCTGGGGCCTCTCCCATATCCCTCTCTTATTGGCCCCCTCCCAAGAGCGAGCCACACCCCGGCGATTCCCATTGGTCCCAGTTTGCCCCACCCTTGCAGTATAAAAATCCCTTGCCACCCTGTTCCAAGTGCCTTCTCTGGCAGGCACCAGTTCTGTTGACTGGATCCTCATTCGGCATTGTCCCCATTGGGACCTAATAAAGAGGATTTTGGCCCCCAGAGGAGGACTCTCTTCTTTCTCTACACCGTGGGGATTTCGGCTGCTTCTCTACAAACCCACACAGCACTCTCCAAAGCCCACAGAGGTCCAGCGGAGGGTGCTGGAGACCTGCCCGCTCTCTCCCTCACGGAGAGCTAGCCGGCGGCGAGAAGACGAGGTTTGCGGGGGAGAACGCGGCAAGGAAGACAACAGCTGACTTTCCATACAAAAATTTTTAGTAGAGTGGAGCAGCAGTTTTCACTATGGTTCGCATGCGTAAGAACCGTGAGCAGATCCTTACAAGGTTTGGCCAGTAGGGCTGGGGACCAGTGTGGCCTTAAGCAGTCCTATAGAACTGGTGGCTGTGGGGAGAGGCTCCTGGGAGTGCTGTGGGGAGGCATGGCCAGGGCTGACCCCTGCCCGTGGGGGCTGTTTTTAGCCACAGCACAGGCAGCCGGTCCTTGGTGAAGCCACGGTCCCTCTGCACAGCCACTGCTCCTGGTCTAAGCCCAGGCCTGCAGGGGCTGATGTCCTGGCCTGGCCTCAGCCTGGCTCCATGCCTGGCAGCCTTGCCCAGCTGTCCCCAAAGCTGTGTTGAGCCTGGCTCCTGTCAGCTTTCCCCACCTGCAGGCTGGTGTTCTGGCACAACTTTGGCCCACCCCCAGGGAAGTGTTATACGCTCAGGACTGGCACTACCTCCAGTTGCACCCTGGTAATGTTTATATCTGTCTGTCTAATTTATGACCATGAAGTAATAATTATATGACATTTATGACAGCTGTACACTTTCAACAAGTGATTATAGATAGAGAGTAATGAAATTTAAGAAATGCCATACATCCAAAAGAGCTACCTGTGCCATTTTCCGCAATAAATCTTGAAATGCAATATTCTCCTTCTGATGTCTATACCTTCTCATCAGTGTTCCTGCTCCTTTGCCAATCACTGCAATTGCTTAAAAATAGTAGCTCTTTGTTATTAAAAATAATGTTATTACCACTTACGTGCATGCTTATCCACACTCTTGCTTTGATTAGTAGGACAGATGCCGTTGTCTGAATGTGAATATTTGGCTTCTATGACCTGTACTATGAGTTTAATTTGAAAGTGGAATTAGGTTGAAATGACCAGATGTCCTGGTTTAGCTGACACAGCTGGGAAAATGAGGGAGTGAGTCCTCCTGGAACACTTTTTTGGGTACATGAAGGAGAAGAAAATGATTTAGAACGGTCAGCATGGATTTACCAAGGACAAGTCATGCCTGACCAGCATGATTACTTTCTGTAATTAAATGATGGATTTGTGGATGACAGGAGAGCAGTGGATATCATTTGTATCAACTCTAACAAGACTTTCAACAGCACGTCCCACAGTATATTTTCATAAAAGCCACAACATTATGTTGCGAGTGGGTACACAACATTAAAAATTTGTCTGGATGGTCATCCTCAGAGGGCAGTGGCTATTAGGTTATAATCAACCTGGAGGCATGTAAAAAGATGAATACTACAGGGGCTATTCTGGGAGGTGTTCTGGTTACCATCTTCACAAGTAACACCTGGAGGAGGTGAATAGTGTGTGCTATGCTCAAGATTGCAGATTACATCAAAGTGTGTGTGTGGCTGGGGGTGGAGGGACATGAGCTGGTTGAGCTGTTGACATGCTTGAGAGCAAAACTGTCATTCGGAGGGACCTAGACATTGGATACAATCTGTATCCTGGGAGGTTTTAAGGACTGGACTCTAATAAGCCATGAGAAATCTGGTCTGATTTTATGCTCCTACTTTGAGCAGGAGGCTTGTCTTTAAACATCCTGAGGTCCCTTCCATATGGATTATTTTGTGATGCTTTGATCCAGTGTAAGCATCATTCCCTATGTTCAGGCAAAAATCTTTTGGTCACTCATGTCGTGTTTTCACTTAGGATTGAAGAATTTTCCCTCATACATACAAAAACCAGGCTCTTTGGAAGTTAGCCATTCACGGCACAGTGCAGAGAAACTCAGCTTCTGAACTCTGTAGTGACCTCTTTTTCATGCTACACAATTTTAGGAAATTGCCTTTAGCATTGATAACTGCATTGGATCAAGTATTTTAAAGCAGTGGGAATGTCTTTCTTAATGTCACCTACCACAAAAGCAGGCTCCCAGAATTACCACAAACTAAGGCTGCTTTTGAGAGTGAATTCAGTATTTGGAAGGAAATGCAAAAACTATGTATGCAACATGGAAATGGCAAAATATACAGATATAGACAGAAAGGTGTTTACAGTAGTGAGAGATAAGAAGCTGTTGTTTGTAAGAATATAAAACAATGTAAAACACCCTACTAGGTCAGACCAGTCATCCATGTAGCTTGTTATTCTGACTCAGAGTTCCTAGAAGAAATACTGTTTTGGATGAGCATGAGAACCTAGATAATTTCTGTGGCCTACTTGCCTATTCATGGCTTGTCTTTTAGAATACATTTATGGATTTTAGTGCAGAAATTTTCTTCTATCTGAACTTGCTGATATTCTCTGTCTCCATATTCTCCTGTAGCAGAATTGTCCAGAACTTTGCAGTTGATGGTACTGTGTGAAATATAATGTTATTTTTAAGAGCTCTTCCTGTAACCTTGAATGCCTCAGGCTATTGTAATGAGGGACTTGGAAAAGAGCAACTCAGAATTCAGATTACAAGTGGTAATATATGCATGTTGTAATATTAGTGTCTTTAAAATATGTAAGTTAATGATAATTTTTAACAGTAAGACAGAAATATTTTCAGGTGTGGAAAGCTGAATGAGGATACTTTGGTAAAGAAAAACACTAAAGAAAGAAAAGTCTGCATCCTCTGAATATGAAAAGATTCTTAAATTCTTATCTTAATACTTCTCCACTATCACCCAGAAGCTTATATATTAAAACACAAGAGGGAAAAATTAGAAAAAATGTTATTATCATAGGAGAAGAGTGCTCAAGTGGCAATTTTCTAGTAACTTCAGATGGACCTTCTATCTGTTTCAGCTTTGTAGCACACTTTTTTCTCCCATGTTTTTCTCTTCTGTTGACATTTTTCTAACATGCTAAAGACCTTCACAATAAGGTCTTTAGTGCTGCAGCACTGTGTGTCATAAATATGGAAAATACATATGTTTATGTAACTCTTACTCTGTGCTTAACTGCTGTCCCATAGGGAAAGTACAAAATGGATTTTGGGGGTAAAAAAAGAAATTAGAATTCTAATTTGCCGCCAAGTCCATGGGACATTATAAAGAATAATATTCTCAAAACATTATAATAGACCAATTGTCTTACAAGAAATTTCCTGAATCTCAACACATTCTCTAAAAGCTTGTGCATGAGAGACAAATGCTTTTGGAGATCTAGAATTCAGCTATGGGTAGAATTGGAAAGACATGCTTCATGGTATCACCACTCTTGGCTTGAAATGGAGAATTACATGAACAAAACCTTGCCTGGAAGTTAATTTTACATTAAACTATGACTTTCAAAATGAAAAGAAAATCTCTTTCAGAAGAATTAGACAACATGTAGTTCTTCACCAAACCAATGATCCCAAGAAACTCTCTGTTATGTAACACATCCTTATTCAAAGGATGACACCCTATGTTGCACTTAAAATTTAAAAATAAGAAGGTAACAATTCACGTTTTCTGCTTTTCTCCCGAATAGTCCTGATTATACCTTAAGGACATATGACACTATGATATATATGACACTATGTCAGCAAATACACTATGTCAATGGATCTTTCTGAAATTTGTGACAAAGTCTTTCACTTGACTAAAAATAGTCTTCAAAAGTCTAAAGAACTGTCACTGTCCCTGGGGTTCTTGTATTGCCTTCTCTTCTGTAAACTCAGTGGATCTCCTAAGTACAGCAGTGCTGTACAGTATGTGATTGATGCTAGATAATTAAAACCTTATCTGTCTAGAAGCCAAGTGTGGTAAGCTGTGTATTTATTGATACTGATTCAGAGACCTACCAGTGTATGTGTTTGAATCTGTCTGTAGCAGCAGTGGTGCAAGAGTTATTGATAGAATGGTTTTATTCATCTTACAGCTATTCTGGGCCTGGGAGTCATATATTGACGTAATTTCTCCCAGTAATACAATGTCAGATTAAAAGAGAAAAGAAGCATTCCTATTATTACATGTTTAAATAAGAATATCTTGTATATTCTTTTTAATGGTGAGTAAAACTTATTGCCTCTGCTGCCTCTGACAACTTAAGTCCAATGGTACATGTTACAAAGGAACTGAACCCCTTATACAAAGGTGCTTGTCATTTAGAGACTTGATTGTATTGGAATTCCTAAGCTTCCAAAAGCAGCAAGAAGGAAAATCAGTAGTTGCTTTGTAGAGGAGCATAAAACACTGTGAATTTTATCTGAAACTGAGAAATGTCCTATCGATTGATACAGGGCAGAAATGTTGGTTAACTTGTTAAAATGGTATATGAAAAACCCCTAGAAATCTCATGAGGTAGACAGGCAATATATATATTCATGCATATAAAGTCATACACCCAAACAGATAAAAGAAGTAATGGGAATAACATTCCCCATTCATGTTGCCAGTTATTCTCCCAACACTATATTATTTTAATAATTCTTCCTCTTGCTGTGGTTTTTCTAGACATACTTTGATTTTCTGATCTTCTGAGTTAGATGTAAGATTATATGGATTGCAAACTAACATTTCTGGGGAAAATCTTAAAAAATAAAAGAACAACCTATGTTTTATCTCAGAATAACTGCTTGCAAGTTAATGATTTGGCACATCTATCTATTTATTAAGATGAAAAAATATATATATGTGTATAAAAGTTTGGAGTTAGCACATCGCTGAAATGAATTTAGGCTTCACAGGGTATCTCCATTTTTTTTTTTTCTCATTTTTACTGGTCACATTTTTAAGATTTCATTCATAGCTATTATTATTACAGATTTGAACAAGGAATTGCATATATTTCTGGTCTTTTATTATAGGTTCATTTTTGTGTTTGCATAGTTTTTTTTTCATTGCGTGTCCTTGCTTACTTTTAAATTGCATATATTTGGTCCAGTCCATAGTAGTGAAAGTTAGATGCATTTCACTAACTTTTATACTTGCTTCATCAACTTAACCTTCATATTAGTTTGTGATCCTTGTAACTAAATGTATCATAAAGCTTTAAGCATGTGTTAATGTTTCAGCATTTGTCTTTGAAGAAAGTAATAGGGTTATTGAGCAACAAAATGATAATCAGGAGTTTTAGAGGTCGCTCATTATACACTGTATAAATATTTCATAAATTCCCCACTGTTTACAGATAGCAAGAGTTTAAAAATAAATTGCACATGTTCAGTATATAATGCAGCTGATCTATTTGTTAATGCTTGTTGGCTTTTGGGGTTTTTTTTAAAGCCATCTATATGTTTATGTAAATTCTAACTTCTACATGATACAGCTTCATAACCTGGTCCAGCAGAATATATCATGATAAAATTTCCAAGGATCACTGTGTGCAAGTTCATCTACACTGTCAAATTTATTTTTAAAATAATTTAAAACATGCCACATGCTAAGTATCCTTAAATCAGTAAGAAAATCTTCTTGCATTACTTCTTCTGGGTTTTAGGTATGCATATTTATATATATAATGGATGTAGAGTTATGTAATTTTCAAAAAATAATGCCTGTTTTGGAATTTAACAGTTTCAATATTGGCATGAGGCCTGACTGGTACAGCGACTTGATATATCCTGAATACTCCATACATTTTCTGGGACCTTTTGCAACCTTATATCCAGATGTTGCCCTCATCCCAACTGCATATAAGAGTAGAACATAGATGTCTATGATTCTTCCCCTCCATTTAAAGATACCTTTTGTTGTATAAATAGAAAAGGAGTTGTGTTGTTTTATAATCAAGCTGTGCTAAAACACCAGAGACTACAGCTGCCGAGTATAAATTTAACTTGTGCCACCACAGATTCAAAGTTGTAGTACAATGGGATAAATCAACACAAAGAAATCCCTCCTAAATTAGATGGTCACTCTGTTAATAAGGGGGTCTCTAGGGTCTTTATTGCCTGCTTTGAAAAAAAAAAAAAAAGTAGAAAAGTAAGACCTAAATCCCTATTTCCCTAGTTCCTTGAATTTACCATCCAGATTTGCACTGTAGAGAGATTGAAAACCAATTGTTTCAGTACAGCAAAAGTTGAAGTCTGGAAAAAGGCAAAAAACCATAATAACAACTAAAATCCAAAGCATACTATCTACATTTTCACTTCAATGATATTGTGGAGCACACTGGGACCTGACTGTTAGATGTTCTTCCTACTTTCAGAATAATATAAAACTTACTCTTCTGAGAAGCAAGAAACATTAACTATTATTTAATTATTTTATATTAGGAAGAAATTCTGTACTATGAAAGTGGTAAGGCACTGGATCAGACTGCCCAGAGAAGCTATGGATGGCCCATCCCTGGAAGTGTTCAAGGCCAGGCTGGATGGGGCTTTGAGCAACCTCTTCTAGGGAAGAAGTCCCTGCCCATGACAAGGCATTAGAACTAGATAAGATTTAAGGTCACTTCCAACCCAAATGTCTATTATTCTGTGATAATGCTGTCCAAGTAATTCTAATTTTAACGGTTTTCTAAGCAACTGCTGTTTTGCTATGATAAATCTGTTCTTCAGCTCCTAATGAAAATTACTGACACAGCTATGTGTGGCAAAAGAAATACAAGTCAGTGCAGTGCCCATGTCATGTGCTCAGAGAAGTTATTCCATTAAAACATATGCTAGTATTAAATATTGTCATAGAAATAACTATCATGTCATGAACAGATATCAGGTTTTATGTTCTTCATTTTTTCTTTATCCCAAGCCCTTGAAAAACATTGTAGCTTCTAGTCCTGAAATGAAAACTGAACATTTCCAATCTGTAGAATTGCAATGCCCAGTTAGATTTCATTACATGAAAAACAGTGAATTATTACATTCACGGATATGTCTTAAGGAGCAAAAATATTCCTAGTTATATATAGAGATTGCGATGACAAGTTATTATTTCATTCTGAATATATTACTAGATATTTAGGGAAATTAACAGTAAAGGTCAACGAATACTAGAGATGCATTCTAGAGCTTTTATTTATTTGCCTGAGTCTGTTCAGCTGCACATTGTTCAGTAACTGACCATTTTGAGTCAAATTGCCTACCTAAATGAGCTGAGCAAATGATGTCTCAATTTAGTTACATACTATGAAATTTGTACTTTGAGTTATTCATTTTAGTGAATAGTTTACTGAAGACTAACATTCAAATAGCATTTACCATTATCTTGTTAATAGGCCTTACTGCACTAAATTTACTAAGAATGCAAATAAATGATAATTCTGCACTCATTAAGGAAATCTCCTGTGACTTACTTTGCTTAAATGCTCCAACAGGCATGTTTAGCACTTCTTTGGGGTTGGTAAAGTTCCAAAAATCTGTAAATTAAAGTTCTATGGAGTGCTATAAAATATGCATAATGAAACCCGGGATGTAAATTAAGAAGAGTTATACTTCGGCATTCTGCTTACGTTATTCAGTCTGAATGCTTCACAGGTTTTTATGAAGCAAATAAACTGTTCTTTTTCTTGAAATTCATTTTGAATGGTCACCACGGATTCATTGTTACAATACTTAATTCACACATTAAAGACTGAATTGCTCTTTTTAATCTATATATCATACTGAAGTGTTATTGCACAATACCTTTGAAGTCTAGGTGCTCCATCTATGGTGGCAGTACATTGAATTTTCCTGTAGACATAAGTAGCTAAAGTAGAGCTGGAAACAATGTTTATGAATGTTCTTGTACTTTAAACTTATGTGCTCATTTGAGTCACACTTATGAATGCCATTATTCATACTCAAAGAACATTAACTGAAAAAAAAGGTTTATTTCAAAACATTTAAAAATATTATTTATGGAAAATAAGTACAAATTGTAGTATAAACTAAAATGCCATGTGGGTTTTCTGTGTGGATTTCAGCAGGAATGAAGCTAAAGTGTTGAAGTTTTGTGCAATTGCCACCCAGCTCTGTACATCTGTCAAAGTAATCACATCAAGGCTTTGAGTAATCTTTAGCCTGAAAAAAGAGAAAAAGCATGAAGAAAGAGACCCTGAGGTGCAGCTATTTTCTAGACAGCTTGCTGCTGTGGAATTGTTTTGTTCCGGAAAACGCTGTCTTCTAATGTGGAGGATCATATTTTGTATTTTAACAAATTGCTTCATTGATGGTTCAGTCCTAGATGAGTTAAACTAAGTGGTGGTGAGGGTATTTCAGATTTGCTCTGAAACAGAATCACTTTTATATAACAAAATAAACCACAGAATTTTACTTTTAGGCTCTACATGTAAACCTCTCTGTGTAAACCTGCAACATTTTTAGAACAAAGACCAACTATAGAATTGACTGTCTTTGGCTTCTAACTCTTCTAATTAGTGGCTCTATTTCTTTTGGGATGAGGAAACTCATTCTGTGGAATTCTGGAAAGGGTGGTATGAAATATTTCAATCAAGTTAAACTAAAAAAAAATTATAGCCACAGAATTATATGTAAATAAATAGCAATAATGTTGTTAAACCAAATATTGTAAATACAATAAAACATTTGAATGACTGATTTTTTAAAGTTTGTATTTTGGAATAGAATTAAAAAAATATTTTTAGAATTTGTTTTGGTATTACCAAGGAATTTCCAGAAATTCACAGCTATACTATAATATCTTACAGCATTGTATCAATCTGGTTTATTACACTGTATTAAATATAGTCCAGTGTATGTTCAACATATAAATTTTTGCAAATCTTTCTTATTTCAAAATATTTTATACATTTTATATTAAAAAAACTAATATACATGTGCTGTTTTACTAAAATACTATGATATTACACATAATTATGTTTGAACAGCAGGGATTATAAAATGCCTTTGGAAATTATCAGCTCAAACTGTTAGACTGTGTCTTGTAATGGAGAATAGAGAAGCAGATTAGTATTTGTGCTTTTGGATCACATTATGATAGAGTTCATCTGAAAACAATTAAGACAGTCATGAATATGAGAACACAGAGCTTAATTGGGGGTACTTTTATAAAAAACAGAGCACTTCAGATTCAGAGTAGAAGTCCAAACAATTACAGATAAAAGATAAAGATAAAACCATTTAAGATGGAACAGCTACACATACATTTACATTAACATCCACATACTTATCCAGAAATAAGTAACAC